>NC_135822.1:72626880-72914255 GCF_964213995.1 Mustelus asterias
AGCAGGTCAAAGCCAAACAGTATTATCGTTTCTAAACAGCCCATCACAATTGTGCGAACGATCCCAACCACAGAGATCCACCAGAAAGCAGATAAAATGAAGCATCAACTTATTCCTCTCTGCATTTGCTGTTCGTTTCCCCTTTTAGCTTCTCTTTCAAACACTGCTCATTACCGGGCCAATCACCCTCCTGCATAGTTCCCAACTAATCATCCCTCGGGTTGCAACCAAGACTGCTCACCGGAGATTCCCCAACAATTTCAAACCAATGGGGTTTCCATTGGTGTTGCATACTTGGCTTGATGGTCAACTGCAAGGGCATCCCCCTCGTCCATTTTCTCCCGGGACATGGGGCTGCGCGGTGGCACAGTGGTTAGCACCGCTGCGTCACAGCGCCAGGGACCCGGGTTCAATTCCAGCCTCGGGACACTTGTCTGTGTGGAGTTTGCACATTCTCCCAGTGTCTGTGTGGGTTTCCTCCGGATTTCCCCCAGCAGTCCAAAGATGTGCGGGTTAGGTTGATTGACCAATTTAGCATGGCCATAATGTCAGGGGGATTAGCAGGGTAAATATGTGGGGTTACAGGAATAGGGCTTGGGTGGGATTGTTGTCGGTACAGACTTGATGGGCCGAATGGCCTCCTTCTGTACTGTTGGGATTCTCTGATTCTATGCGCCTTTAGGAACGAGCAGGATTGAAAGGCCTAGTTTGTTTCCCCACTCCCAAAGCAGCTTAAAATAGATAGAATTAAAATAGTTTTTGTTGGTATTATGTGATGGTAGTAGGGTACAAGTTTCAACTAACTTTGTCTTTCTGTATTTGTGTGCTAATAAAGGGTTAAAACTTCAGTTTGGCTTCACATTAGACAGAGGTGCCTGCAGGTCTATAGTTTAATTTCACTTTAAACTTTGCCTGCATTGTAACTAAGGTTTTATAACAAAGCATTTACAGGCTTTATAAAAATAAACAAATCTGTTGCTTAACAGCCAGAGGCCCACACTGAAAAGTAAGCACTTGTTGCTCATTTAAACCAGGTATCTGAGAAAGCAGATCTCAAAGAAACTGCCAACACAGAGGCAGGACAATCGAGTAAGGGGCAGAGGGCAAGTCCCAGAAGCTGAAGAGCAGATAGTTCTAGAAACCAGGGAATGAAAAGAGAAGTCCCAGGAAGACTGAAGTCAAAGGGACAAAGAACCAGAACAAGATACTGGCTGGGATTCTCCGACCTCATCCGCAGCTGGGTTCCTACTGCTGTGAATGAAGATTTGGCTGAGCGCCAAATTCCCTGTTTTGCTGGCCGCGGTGGCGCGGTGTGCAAGATTGGATAATTCCAGTCACTGTTCATTGAAGTTCCAGAAAAGGGGTAGAGAGAGGCTCCCAGTTAAGACAGAGCTAAAAAGGTATAGGTAAAAGCAAAATACTGTGGATGCTGGAATCTAGAATCACAACGTTGGCTCTATTCTCTCCCCACAGATGCTGTCAGACTTGCTGAAAGGCATGGACCTTGTGAAACCAGCTAGCGAGAAGCCAAGCATGAAGCAATCCTAAATTTGGTGACACTTTAATACCTGTGAAGCAGTGGCGTTCTGTTGGCGTGGCTGGGTCCCTGAGCGATTGTGTGGAATGCACATGGCAATCCCAGACAGTGGGATGCTTAAAGGAGAGGTTGAAATCCTGGATGTGGATCCTTGGTGAAGGGATTTGAGAGAAAGCCTTATTGGGGAGCAGATTTCCAAGTATGTTTTTTGGGAACACTCATCTGTTGTTGGGAAAGACGTGCGGGTTAGGTAGATTGGCCACGCTGGATTGCCACTTGGTGTCCAGGGACTGGCTAGAGTGGATACATGGAGTTGTGCAGGGTGGTGGGGCCTGGGTGGGATTGTGGCTGGTGCGGACTCGATGGGCCAAGTGGCCTCCTTCTGCACTGTAGGATTCTATGATTCTAAGTGTTAGAATCATTCATCAAGGAAGCAATATTTGATTTGTCACATGTATTAATAGTGAAAAGTATTGTTTCTTGCACGCTATATAGGCAAAACACTGTTCATAAAGGAAATGAGAGTGTGCAGAATGTAGTGTTACAGTCACAACTAGGGTGTAGAGAAAGATCAACTTAATGCAAGGCAAGTCCATTCAAAAGTCTGACAGCAGCAGGGAAGAAGCTGTTCTTCTACATGACCTCAGACTTTTGTATCTTTTTCCTGAAGGAAGAAGGTAGAAGAGAGACTGTCCGGGGTGCGTGGGGTCCTTAATTATGCTGGCTGCTTTGCCGAGGCAGCAGGAAGTGTAGAGAGCGTCAATGGATGAGGACTGGTTTGCGTGATGGATTGGGCTACATTCACGGCCTTCTGTAGTTCCTTGCAGTCTTGGGCAGAGCAGGAGCCATACCAAGCTGTGATACAACCAGAAAGAATGCTTTCTATGGTGCATCTGTAAAAGTTGGAGAGAGTCGTAGCTGACATGCCAAGTTTCCTTTGTGTCCCGGGAAAGTAGAGGCGTTGGTGGGTTTTCTTCACTATAATGTCGGCATGGGGGGGGGGGGAGCAGGACAGGTTGTTGGTGATCTGGGCACCTAAAAACTTTAAGCTCTTGACTCTTTCTACTTCGTCCCCGTTGATGTAGACAGGAGCATGTTCTCCTTTACACTTCCTGCAGTCGATGACAATTGTTGCCGCACCAGTTCACCACATTCTCTATCTCTATCAGGATGTTTTGAAAGTCAAAACACTATCCATCAGAGTCAGCATGGTTTTGGGGGGGGGGGGGCGTGGAAGGCAGGAAAATGGGGAAGAGGAGCCTACCAGCCATGATTGAATGGGGGAGCGGACTCGACGGGTCGAATGGCCTAATTCTGCTCCGATATCTTATGAACGAATGAGGTCATAGTTCCAGTGAGACCAGTTGGCTGAAAGCGTGACAAGCATCTGGGGGGCATTTGATGAGAAAACCAGAAGTTGCTTTGGGTGGGTGGTGCCTGTCACTCGGTTTCAGCATGAGGTACATCTATGGTGCCGAGGTGCCCAGGCTTCAGTCTCACGGGTACCCACTGCTATTCCAGCAGCTTCTATATATATCACACAAACAGTACGGACTCCTGAGCAAGCTGATAATCAAACTCTCAGGAACATCGCCTACACAATATATTAGGAGTCTATTACTGGGACGCACGGGTAGGGCTTGTCTTTCAAAGCGGAGGCTAAATTAATCAAAAATTAATTAAATATTGACCAATTCTTAATGCCCAACAGTGGCGCGATGCAACAATCAGCAGAGACAATAAAACCTCAAAGACAGGCTCGTAGTCAGAACTGCAGTATTCCAACAGAAAATGAACCAAAGAGAACAGGCTGTTATAATTCAATTAATTTCACGTTTCAGTCTCAAAAGATGCTCCAGTAAACTATTTCTGCTTCACACGCCAGTGTCTGGTCGATTTGTAATTATGAACTATGATTCTCTTCTCCCCGCTCACAAATTTAAATCGATACTGTTCATCTCTCAAACATGTGCGCTTCCTCCCTCTAACTGGCCGAATAGTTGTTTCAGCGGGCACACCTTGTTAAAATAAAGACTGGTTGTTCAGGTTACTTCCTGGGAATAGTAAACCCTTTGCAACTGGATGCCCCGCCTCCCCACGGAGCAGGTGACGGCTGTGGTCAGACCCACTGTATTGCAAACTGCCAGCGTCCATCTCTGCAGCAGGGCATGGAAGGCCCTGCAAACTCACTGCCATTCAAGAGCATCGACTGTCTGCAGGACCCTGACCTTCCCGTTGCTTGCCACTTTGACACACGATCCTGCTCCCGTGCCCACATGTCTGTCTTTGGCCTGCTGCAATGTTCCAGTGAAGCTCAACGCAAACTGGGGGAAACAGCACACACTGGTGCCCCACAAGGCTGTGTTCACAGCCCCCTACTATACTCCTTATTACACCTGTGACTGTGTGGCCAAATTCCCTTCCAATTTCAAGTTTGCTGACGACATCACCGTAGTAGGTCGGATCTCAAACAACAGGAATGAGATAGAGAATCTGGTGAACTGGTGCGGCAACAATAATCTCTCCCTCAATGTCAACAAAACAAAGGAGATTGTCATCGACTTCAGGAAGCGTAAAGGAGAACATGCCTCTGTCTACATCAACGGGGACAAAGTAGAAAGGGTCGAGAGCTTCATGTTTTTAGGTGTCCAGATCACCAACTACCTGTCCTGTTCCCCCCATGCTGACACTATAGTTAAGAAAGCTCACCGACGCCACTACTTTCTCAGAAGACTAGGAAAATTGGCATGTCAGCTACGACTCTCACCAACTTTTACAGATGCACCATAGAAAGCATTCTTTCTGGTTGTATCACAGCTTGGTATGGGCTCCTGCTCTGCCCAAGACCGCAAGGAACTACAAAAGTTATGAATGAAGCCCAATCCATCACGCAAACCAGCCTCCCATCCATTGACTCTGTTTACACTTCCCGTTGCCTCAGCAAAGTAGCCAGCATAATTAAGGACTCCACGCACCCCGGAAATTCTCTCTTCCACCTTCTTCCGTCGGGAAAAAGATACAAATGTCTGGGGTCACGTACCAACCGACTCAAGAACAGCTTCTTCCCTGCTGCTGTCAGACTTTTGAATGGACCTACCTTGCATTAAGTTGATCTTTCTCTACACCCTAGCGATGACTGTAACACTACATTCTGCACCCTCTCCTTTCCTTCTCTATGAACGGTATGCTTTGTCTGTATAGCACGCAAGAAACAATACTTTTCACTGTATGTCAATACATGTGACAATAATAAATCAAATCAAATCTTCCAGCTAAGCACTTTACAGCCTTCTGGTCTCAATATTGAATTCAACAACTTCAGATGATTACCTCGATCCCACCTCCACCCCTTTTGTTTTCACTTCATTTAATTTTTAAACTACCTTTTATTTCTTTATTGTCTTTCTTCATTTTTCTCCCCCCCCCCCCCCCGACTTTTCCCCCTATTTAATCCCCTTTTCTCAATTTTACCTCTCTCCCACCCATCTCTTTCTCCCCCCCCCCCCCCCAAATACATCTTCATCAGTCACAGTTTACCCTCCGATTTCAGTTTCTCTGCCGTTTGGCCATTCACACCTTCCATTCTCACTATGGGCTGCCATTAGCAGCCTTTCCCCTGGTTTCTGTGGCTATGACTCATCTTTCATTCCCTCCCCCTGCAGTATAAATATCTCCCACTTTCTCTGCCTTTCAGCTTTGACAAAGGGTCATCTGGACTCGAAACGTCAGCTCTTTTCTCTCCTTCCAGATGCTGCCAGACCTGCTGAGATTTTCCAGCATCCGCAGTGATTTTCTTTTAACTGGCTGGCTGATATCCCATCAGAATTTAATCCCGCAATCTCACTCTTCTCCTCCCCACCAGCTAAAAAAAAATCTTCTTCCCAGACCTATAAAACTTTGCTCTCACAAAAGATGTAGCTTAAGTTACAACTGTTAGCCTTGGCTTGTTATTAAGAGTTGGGCCAGACAAGCTTTTCCCCCCAAAAAGACAGAGTTATCAATGACTACACTGTATATTTTGGTGTGGATACTTTTTATTTCTCCATAGTTTCAATAAGAACGTGGAGATTTCCACTTTCTGGTCGACTCTGCATCATCGAAAACCACAGAATCTGGAACATGGTTCTGGGGCGGCATGGTGGCACAGTGGTTAGGACTGTCGCCTCACAGCGCCAGGGTTCAATTCTGGCCTCGGGTCACTGTCTGTGCGGAGTTTGTACATTCTCCCCGTGTCTGCGTGGGTTTTCTCCGGGTGCTCCGATTTCCTCCCACAATCCAAAAGATGTGCGGGTTAGGTTAACTGGCCATGCTAAATTGTCCCTTAGTGTCTGTCGGGGGAGGTTAGCAGGGTAAGTGTGTCGGGTTACGGAAATAGGCCCTGGGTGGTTGGTGCAGACTCGATGGGCCGAATGGCCTCCTCCCACGCTGTAGGGATTCTATGATTCCATGAACAGGGGGGGCAGAGTCTCAGGATAAGGGGCCGATCGATCATTTAGGACAGAGATGAGTTGAGGAAGAATTACTTCACACCAAAGGGTTGTGAATCTTTGGAATTCTCCACCCCACAGGGATGTGGGGCTCCATCCTGGAATACACTCAAGGCTGAAGGACAGATAGATGGTGGTTCTTTCACAGAATGAAGGGATTTGGGGAGTGGTCGGAAAAGGAGTCGAAGCCCAAGGTTAGTCATGACCGTGTCGAATAGAAGAGCAGGCTGAGGGGCCAAATGGCCTATGCTGCTCTTATTCTGTTCTTAAGAGTGGCAATATGGTCCTTTCAGAAAGCAAGAGCTTTTTAACCAGGTGGAATTGGGCAGATTCAATGAAGCCACCATTGCGGTAATGTGCTCAGTTAGTTGTTCCAGTTCCACGTGTATATAATACATGATTCCTCCGGTAGACCTGCAGTACAACTCTAAATAATTAGCAATACAAACCCGTCCTGACAGCGGCCCTCCCACACTCACCTTGATAAAGGAATACAAGGATTTGCCGTAAATCTTCTGGAACTCCTGTCTAATGTCCAGCATGTCTATTTCACAGCGAGACACCATGACTCGAATCAAGGTGTTGTCATTCGTACCAGCACCCTAGAATTGAGAGAGCACCAAGTTAGACTGCCTCAGGTGACTGGAGAAAAAGCTCATCAAAATCCTTGAGTAAATGTCTTGGAATCTCAACCGTGGGTCAGTACTCTCAGCTAGGTGTTCAAGTGTCTCTCAAGCCCATTTTCCTGGCCAGCACTGAGGGAGTGTTACACTGTCAGGAGAGCGGACTCTCACATGGGCTGTTGAACCAAGGCCCTGTTCATGTTTTCACATGGGTGTGAACGATCCTCAGACACTATTTCAAAAGAAGAACAGGGGCGTTCTCTTTGCTGTCCTGGCCAACATTCATCCTTCAGTCAACATTTCAAATGCCTTCTCTGTTCCTTCCCTCATTGCTGTTTGTGTTTCTCCCACAGTGCTGCACTGATAGGTACAGCAGCAGGTCATCAGCCCCGAGTCTGTCCCGTCATTCAATGAGATCACGGCTGATCTGCAGCCAAACCCCCTTCCTTTGGCCCATAACCAAACATCTATCTACCTCAAAATTTAAAAATTAACTGGTCTCGCACCAACTGCAGTTTGTGAAGGAGAGTTTCAAACGTCTACTACCCTTTGTGTGCCAAACATCTCTCCTGAACAGCCTGACCCTGATTTTTAGACTATGTCCTCTGGTTCTAGAATCTCCTTTTATTCTGTTCTTAAGAGTGGCAATATGGTCCTTTCAGAAAGCAAGAGCTTTTTAACAAGGTGGAATTGGGCAGATTCAATGAAGCCACCATTGTGGTAATGTGCTCAGTTATTGTGCTCAGGGTGCAGAGACCACTCCATCTGACGAAGGAGCATTGCTCCGAAAGCTTATGGTACTTGCTACCAAATAAACCTGTTGGACTTTAACCTGGTGTTGTGAGACTTCTTACTGTGTTCACCCCAGTCCAACGCCGGCATCTCCACATCTAGAATCTCCAACCAGTGGAAATCATTTTTCTTTATCTCCCCATCTTTCCGTTAGGATCTTGAAGACTTCAATCAGATCACCCCTTAACCTTCGAAATTCCAGAGAATAATCTCTCCTTAGGTATAACCTAACCCCTGAAGTCCAGGTATCATTCTTGTAAACCTACACTGCATTCCCTCCAAGGCAATATGTCCTTCCTCAGGATGCATTAGCCTCAGCACTGCCCCTCCAACACAGTGCTGCATTCCTCAGCACTGTAGTGTAGAGAGTTAACAAGATGGATATGCTGATACATTACCTGGATAATGCATCACCCACCCCCGTCAGTCATGCGTTATACAGGGAAGTTGGCATCATGCCTGGGGGCAAAGTTCCTACTCTCTAACCCGTCTAGATGTTATCCTAATTAAGGAGTGTCAAACGGACACTGGAGTCTGACTAACCAAATCCCATAACCTGGAGACCGAGCCAGAAAGACACAGCTGAGAACCTCCTGCACGGATTATCGAAGGCGTGCTCTGGAGTGAGATTCGAAGATGAGATCTTCTGACTCAGAAGAGAGAGTGTTATCCACTGAGCAGAACGTGACAAACACGCAGTGCAGCAATCCCGTACGCACAGTCCCCAGCTAGTTCCAAACTGCAGCCATTTCGTGCAGTGCAAACTCTACATCTGAACACAAGTCACTCAAGATCCTATCACAGGGACTGGGACACAAGAGGCACTCTAACAGAGAAATCCTCTGCGGGCAGTTTCAATAACATACTGATAGACTTGCAGCCGTTGTTTGAATGGCCAGTTTAAATGGTCTTTGAGCGAGGGAAGCACAGCTTTGGAGGAGAAAAAAGGGAGAAACCTTACAAGCAGCAGTGAGAAGCAATTGGTGCTTGGAACTCAGCTTGTAGCTGCTGTGGTCCAGATGGGTTTCTCCATTCAAATCTCATTATACACAACCCCTGATCCAGGCACAACACATCAGTGCACACAGTCTTCACACACACACATTTCTCAGATCACTGAAGGGACGCAGAAAGAAAAAGCAGGTGCAGCACTGATCTCCCTGTAATATCACGTTTGCTGCATCTTAAGTGATTGGTGTTCCATTCCAGTGCACCCATTTCCCACGAGCCCACACAAATCCTGTTCCGACTTCACAAAAAAAAGTGTTTCTTGACCTCAGTAACTGGACTGAGATGTTAGCGAGGGCGGTAACTGCACACGGGCCACGAAACACGTCCTGTTGTCCGACTTATCTGCGTAACGTGTGCAAAAGCTCCACAACGGGAATGAACAAGAGTTAGCGCCAAGTTTGGGAATTCACTTACCTTCATCGACTTGTACAGCCTCTCTGCAAAGTAGGCAGGTTGGTTCTTCATGTTTTTAACTAGGACCGAGAGAGAGAGAGAGAGAGAGAGATTCAGAGACAATTACTCCAGGCCACAGGGAAAGGAACATTATTTGGGAAGACGGGAAACGGAATTGGACAACTCACCAATTGCTAATAAAGCGCCTTCCAGACTGCCGGACATCTCGCCCTTAATGCTGTTCTCAATATCTTTGTTCGCAATCTGCTTGTACACCTCGAACACTGCTCAGAAACATTGGCAATTAGACGACAGTTAATATAGTAGAGGTGGCCATTCGGCCCTTTGGGCCGGTGCTTTCACAGTAATCCATCACTCCCACCCGCAAGCCCCTTTGCTCATAGCCCTGTGTAAAGAACTCTGCTGCTGCTGACTGCACTCACTCGTAGTGTCAGAGTGACACAGGATCTTGGGGCCTCGTACAGCAGCAGCACAATGAAGCCATGCCAGTCTCTCGGATGTCTGGACCAGCACCAGTTAAAGTCTGAAGAGCAGACGCCACATGCCGTCTTGGTACTTGTTAGAGGGGGAAGCGGGGTTAAAGGAAACTGGATCAGCAAGGGACCCTCTCTCCCGGACCACCTCCCATCAGTTCAGTTGGAAATGCTAGATTAAAGGCAAATTTCTGACTGACAGTTGTCCTGGTTCATGCTAAAGCAGAAGAGGCTGCCATTCAGCCCATCAGGAGAAGAACTATCCTCCAATTCCCTGTCCCCTTCACAAATTTGGTCTTTTGACCACTTATGCATCCTCCTTCAGGAATTCATTCTGCTCCTGCCATTTCATTGCGTCATGAACCGTCCAATATTCAAGATTTTCTTCCCATTTAATCATTCATCAGGGAGGGTTAGCGAGGGGAATCTAAGGGCATGTTGAGCGGAATATGAACTCAATGGTCGAAAACTACTCAACTCGTACCAGGTTTAATTAACCGCTTCCCAAATTTCTGCAGGGATTCTAGAACCTTCAGCAGGAATCACGGCCATCCTGGAGGACAGGAAGGAGGCTGGCACGGAGTGTGAACATCGTCATTGACCCAAATTCATTTACTGCACACAAACAAGGCACGGTACTTTCCCTGGCCATTTCCTCCCTCCACACTCCTGCCTCAGGAAGCACTGCAGCACAGAAATCTGATAAAACACAGTCACTTCAACCAGTCTTGGTCACACAAGCCAGAAGCTGAAAGAAACTCGAAGGAAGGGGTGAATTTGTCCATTCTGAAAAACAAATGCATTGCAAAGGATTCCAGTTGGCCTTACTGATGCTGCCAGTTTTGGGAAGCTGAGATGAGATGATTTTTGTATCAATGAGGGTATAATTTCTCTCCAATCTGAGACACTGTTCCACTGAGCAGTGAAGGCCCTGTACATCCAGAAATATCATATCGTTTACTTTGAATTGCACTGTGGGAGACTCTCACTTCTATCCACGGGCAATACGTAGGCATTTTATTTTATACAACTGCACATCATTACGTTAGAAATGATTTGCAGGCTAAGATGGAACTGCCTCGAGGCATTAGATGCAAAGTTTTGCCACATTTGGAAGTTGGCAGAATGCCTGTTCTTCAGACAATCTTCTAACAGAAGAATTGGCTGCACCTCATTGGCACAATGCCATCTCCAAACCAAGGAGATCTTTGCCTTCTCTGTTTGGAATTCAAAGGGTTACGGCTGTACACAGCGTTGCAGTGTATTGGCAGATGTTGACAGATCTGCAGAGGTATTCTCAGGGGAAAGTGCCACAGGAAAGCTGAAGCGGGAGAGAGACTGTGTTAGCAACTGTGGCTTGTATGCAAAACTTTGTGATGGCTTTGGGTCAGAAGGCTGGAGGACCAGGATCCCAGGCTGACACTGCCAGTGCAATACTGAGGGATGGCAGTCCTGCCAGAGGGTCAGGACTGACGGGGAGTGTTGCGCTGTCAGAGGTGCCATCTGTCTATGTTAAACACTGTCACCTTCCCAAAGGGCAAACAAAAGATCTTGTGCTACTAATGCGGAACAGAAGGGGAGTTTGCATTAGTGTCCTGGCCAATGGACCCGGGTTCGATTCCCAGCTTGGGTCACTGTCTGTGTGGAGATTATAAGTTCTCCCCATGTCTGCGTGGGTTTCCTCCCACAGTTCGAAAGCCATGCAGGTTAAGTGCATTGGCCATACTAAATTCTCCCTCAGTGTACCCGAACAGGCGCCAGAGTGTGGCGACCAGGGGATTTTCACAGCAACTTCATTGCAGTGTTAATATCGTGTGACTAATCAATAAACTTTTAAACATTTATCCCTCTCAAAAAGAGAAGTCGCCTGAACAAATTTTTCCATCGTCATCACCCGCGGAGTGCAAATTAACTTCTGTTGCCCAATATTACAGTATTAAACTTCAAATCAAAAGGACACCCTCGTTTGGGAAGTGTTGTGGGACATGCTGAGGTTGTGAGACACACCAGACAAATAGAAGTCTTTCTTTTTATACAAAGGCTTCCTCTTGATGCACTCACACATACTTTGCTTCTAAATTCCCACGTGGGATCAGAATGGAGAGCAGCCGGGAAGGATTGGGGAGCTTATCAGATTTGAGAGGAAGGCAGCATCACAATTTTTACATTGACATTTTGTTTCTGTAAACAGGATGGAATTCTCCCTCTAGGAAAACAGCCGGTTTTCCCAGAATGCTGAATGGATCAACATTTTCCTATCCTTAAAAAACACAACTCTGCTGCCAACGTCTGTCGTCAGGAAGCAACAGGAGGGCCAATGGCAGTTCAGAACATTGAAACCATCACTGGTTGCAAGGCAGCACTGTGGTCCAGAAAGGGAAACATGCTTGGATACATCACTGTCTGGAAAATACTTCAACGAGAGGGAGGGGGCAGGAGAGAGAGAGAAGGGGTGGGGGGGGGAAAACAGGGGAGGGAGGGAGGGGGGGCAGGAGAGAGAGAGAGGGGTGGGGGGGGAAAAAAAGAGAGGAAGAGGGGGGGGGGCAGGAAAGAAGTGGGGGGGGGGGGGGGAGGGGGGTGGGAGAGCGGCACAATGTTTAGCATTGTGTTCGGTTCCCAGCTCGGGTCACTGTCTGGGCAAACTCTGCACATTCTCCTTGTATCAGCGTGGGTTTCCTCCCACGCTCCAAAGATGTGCGGGTAGATTGGCCATGCCATTATGGAAATAGTGCTGGGGGAGGGGGCCTGGGTAAGACGCTCTGTCAGAGAGAGAGTGAGCGAGTGTCAGTGCAGACTTGATGGGCCAAATGGCCTCCTCAGCACTGTAAGGAGTCTATAATGAGGGGGGAGAGAGAGGGGGGGGGGGGTGCGGCGGGGGAAGCAATCTGTCATCTTGGAAACCTGGATGTTCAGTGCAGAGGTGACTGACTCTCAGTACACAATGGTAGATTTATAAAAGCATATTTCACAATCTCAGCCACTTGACTCATCTTCCAAATGTATTCACTGTACAAACACAGCAGCCAATTTGCACACAGGCATTGAATAAATAATCCGATGGTCTATTTTGGGTTGAGTGAGGCATTGGCCAGGATATTGGGAGAACTCCCTTGTCCCCATGTTGAGTCATCACCTCAGGTGCCCCTGCTTTGACAAACAGTGCAACCCTCTGTACTGCACTGGAACAGCTAGTCCATGGTCAAGAGACTGGAGTCGATGTGAATCTCACAATCCTCTCGGAGGGATAGCAGCTTTGTTTTTTAACAAAATGCAGAGAGAAGCAAGTGGATTGAAAATTTAGTAATTTGCTCTTGCACCTGGGGAAGATTGGAGTGGTTTGTCAAACTGTTAAGAAGCCTGCGCTTGAAGCAATTAAAGTCTCACCTCTTCTTAAATGGGTTGGGTTCCTGATGCAGAGGATACTTAAAAAGGCAACTTCATCCGTCCCCCACTGCTTTTCGCCAGCTTCATACAGCGCCTGGTTTACAACACAAGAACAGAACAAGCTGTAGTGATATACATCGGCCTTCCTGCAGAAACATTCCCCGCCCCCACACGCCTAGGCAAGACTGCCAAAGGACCTGCTCACTAAAACATGGCCTTCACAGAAGCCACATTCACGAAAACAGGCCTCACCAGCCGGACTTGGAAATGTATCGGCCGTTCCTTCACTGTCGCTGGGTCAAAATCCTGGAACTCCCTCCCCAGCAGCACTGGGGGATGAACCTACACCACAGGGACTGCAGCGGGTTCAAGAAGGCAGCTCACCACCACCACCTTCTCAAAAGGGCAATCAGGCAAGGGCAATCGATGCTGGTCTAGCCAGCGACACCCACATTCCATGATCATCGAGAGACATCATCTCTGATTCAAAAAATAGAACGGATTTCAAAAGGATGAGAGATTTTTAAAAAGGACATTCTAACTCTATGCTGGATTGAATGAGAGTTCTTTGGGTGTGCGTGCGTGCATCAAAGACAGATCATGTCTCACTCGGAGAGGGGAATCACATACCCAGGGCCCATGTATTGTTTCAAACCACACAATAAAACACAGGAAGGCGCTTGGTGGCACGACTGAGATACAGAGAGAAAGTGTGCGCACACTGCCGCCTCCCATTCCCTTCAGAACCATAAACCTTCAGCTGCTGATACTATCCATCTTGCTCACACGTCACAAGTTTATTTATTTATTAGTGTCACAAGCATGCTTACATTAACGCTGCAATGAAGTTTCTGTGAAAATCCCCCCAGTCGCCACAATCTGTTCGGGTTACACTGAGGGAGAATTTAGCACGGCCAATGCACCCTAACCAGCACGTCTTTCGGATTGTGGGAGGAAACCGGAGCACCCGGAGGAAACCCACGCAGACACGGGGAGAACGTGCAGACTCCGCACAGACAGTGACCCAAGCCAGGGATCGAACCCGGGTCCCTGGCACTGTGAGGCAGCAGTGCTAACCACTGTGGCACCGTGCCACCCAGGAAACAGTAGGCCTAATATCCAGAACTGGAATGGTGTGCCAGTGGGGGAAGACACTCCAAAGAGTGACCCGAGGCTGGAATTGAACCCGGGTCCCTGGCACTGTGAGGCAACAGTGCTAACCACTGTGCCACCCAGTTTGAAGATCACAGGCACAAAGTTGTTGGATATGGGGAAATCAGTCGTCAATGGTGACCCGCTGGAATCGGAGTTGGGGCTATTACTTTGTCGTATTTTTACAAAAGCAGTTGGTCATCAATTTCTTCTGGATTCTTCTGTCGAGGCAGCGATTCTTGGCGGGAGTAGCACGGGGGTGTTGTTGCAGGAAGGGAAGGATTGTGCAGCGTAACAAGGTAAAGTCTAGGGATTCCTGTGCTGTCAATCCTCCCAGGATGCTTGGAGCTAAACTCAAGCCTTTGGGGCAGGACACGCTATGGGGAATCAGTGGCAGGAAATGCTTCAGAGAACAAACGTGAAGGCTCTGGAGAGAAACATTAAAAATGTATTTTCAGGCAGCATTAAACATAGTCAGTTTGAGGAACTCTGCCAGCCAGTGGTTCTGACAGAACTGCTATTCTAGTCTGCAGTCAGCCCCAATGGCAAACTACTGGTGGACTGCGAATGTAGCGGCACTTACTAGAATGGAACCAGTGACAACTTTGTATTGGATGTAATGTGACCAATGGTAACAAGCTGTCAGCTGATCCAATAAACCATGGAACCAATTACAGAGTGATGTAATAAAAGCAAAATTACTGCGGATGCTGGAATCTGAAACCAAAAGAGAAAGTGCTGGAAAATCTCAGCAGGTCTGGCAGTGTCTGTCAGGAGAGAAAAGAGCTGACGTTTCGAGTCCAGACGACCCTTTGTCAAAGTTAAAAGGCAGAGAAAGTGGGAGATATTTATACTGCAGGGGGAGGGAATGAAAGATGAGTCATAGCCACAGAAACCAAGGGAAGAGGCTGCTAATGGCAGCCCATAGAGAGAATGGAAGGTGTGAATGGCCAAACGGCAGAGAAACTGTGGCAGATGGAGATGTTGGGGGAGGGAAAAGAGAGAAATGGGACAGAGGTAGAATGTAGAAAAGGGGCAGCGGAAGAATGATGTAATAGTCAGCTGACTCACTACAAATAAGAACCGGTGTGGAATTGCGTGGAGCTTGGATTGGCCCAGGGCGAGGCCCCAAGTTTGGAGTAATGATGTTTCTTTATTAAACCCTTTCTTTGAATTATAAGTTGGAGTAAGTTTTGTTCTATTTTTGTCGTCTGCATTTGAAGAGTTACTTCTGGTGAAACAGCACTGATATGATTTGCGTTTCAGGATGGCCCAAGAAACGTCAAACTCTAATCAGGAGGAGGTTTTTGTAGGTCGCTGCGCGGAGAGGGGGGAGGGAACACAGTTGACAAGGCAAGAAGCAGTCGTCATTGTCATCGGATGTTACGAGGAGATTTATTTTTAGCGACTTTGAGCTATTATTAACCACGAGGTGAAAGCTGACTGAACAGAGGATGCATAAAGCTGTGTGCTCACTCGAGTACATTCAAGTGAGGAGGCAGAATGCCCAGTTATCTCCCTTTTCCACAAGCTCCAACAAGAGGCGAAACAAGAGCTGTGCACGGATTGGCAGCACTAATCCATTAGATTAAAATCATTGCCACACACCAACCCCCAGCAGGCTCCTCCAATACCCAGCTTCATCTATTTTACACACTCCAATCTTGTTTCATTGTTAAATATACATGGAGCAGCTGCTTCTGGGGGCCCAAAAGCAGTAGGAGAGTCACTGTCTGAAACAGTACGTGCTATGATTAAGCTGCAAAGAGACAGACTCCACGACAATCTGCAAGCATGCAGAGGGCGAGAGGCTCAGGGGGCAGTCTACAGGGAACTGGACCAGGTGCCATCAGAGGGCGCTGCATCTGGAGTGAGCCACCCTCACGGCAAGAAGAAAAATTCTGTAAAACTGGGTCACAAAGAACACGCGGGAAGCAAGAGTAAAGGAAAAGAAAGGGAACTGTCAGAAAAAAAGTGTTGCTGCTATCGCATGGTTGTATCACAACTTGGGATGGCTCCTGCTCTGCCCAAGACCGCAAGGAAATACAAAAGGTCGTGAATGTAGCCCAATCCATCACTCAAACCAGCCTCCCATCCATTGACTTTGTCTACACTTCCCGCTGCCTCGGCAAAGCAGCCAGCATAATTAAGGACCCCACGCACCCCGGACATTCTCTCTTCCACCTTCTTCCATCGGGAAAAAGATACAAAAGTCTGAGGTCACGTATCAACCAACTCAAGAACAGCTTCTTCCCTGCTGCTGTCAGACTTTTGAATGGACTTACCTCGCATTAAGTTGATCTTTCTCCACACCCTAGCTATGACTGTAACACTATATTCTGCACCCTCTCCTTTCCTACTCTATGAACAGTATGCTTTGTCTGTATAGACACAAGAAACAATACTTTTCACTGTATGTTAATACATGTGACAACAATAAACCCAATCAAACACAATAACGGTCAAAGAAAAGTGGATCGAGTGTGAGCAGAATGGAGAGCTTGATAAAGAAGGGCGGCATGGTGGCACGGTGGTTAGCACCGCTGCCTCACAGCGCCAGGGACCCGGGTTCGATTCCCGGCTTGGATCACTGAGTGGAGTTTGCACGTTCTCCCCGTGTCTGCGTGGGTTTCCTCCGGGTGCTCCGGTTTCCTCCCACATTCGGAAAGACGTGCTGGTTAGGTGCATTGACCCGAACAGGCGCCGGAGTGTGGCGACTAAAATGTCACAGTAACTTCATTGCGGTGTTAATGTAATCCTTACTTGTCACTAACAAATAAACTTTAATGCTGTAACCAAGCAGAATTCAATAAATAAATAGCAAGGAATCACTCTAATACCCCTGACAATACAGTCCAAATGAAGAATCATTTACTCTGTTTAGGGCCGGTGTATTGGTCTAAGATTAAACCATTCACTTGGATTACATTTTTCACACTTGTTCCCAGATGTGTAATACCACGACCAACCTTTGCATCCGTTCTGGCTTGTTCATCATTCACATTGTTTCCCTCATCTCGGTTTCCCTGCAAGGAAACAAACATTGTCTGTGTTGAGTACACACAGTTCATCAAGAGGAGGAAGTGCACAGCAGTGGAGAGGAACAACAGTGCTCGGAGTACAGAATCCAGTTCCTCAACGCATCTGACTGTACCCAAACTATCCTCACTGCAAGTCTCGACAGTATCAGTTCACACATTAAACTGGAACAACACAGCTTTGTGATTCCCTCCGAAAGGAAAAGGGAATTGTTTTTTTAAAGCTATGCGTCAGGACTGTGATGTGAATGGTTGCAAAACCAGTCCTTTATTCCTTGTGGTTTCACTCTCCAAGTTCAGCACGTTTAGATGGAAGCTCTCCTCCGTACACAGGTACACGAGGCAGATGAAACATGCTCATTTCCAGAACTAGTTGTCCCTGGGACAGCTCACTCGCCAGAGACACTACAGCTGGAGGGTCACCACTCCCCACAGAGTATGGTTAACCCAGCAGACTGGCACACTCTGCCCAGCTGCTATAGGCACATTGGAAAGTTTACAATTTGATAGATCAGTGCAGAAGGAGGCCATTCGGCCCAAGTCTGCACCGAACACAATCCCACCCAGGCCATATGCCCATAACCCCTATGCATTTACCCTTGTTAGTCCCACTGGCACCAAGGGTCAATCCACCTGACCCGCACATCTTTGGACTGCGAGAGGAAACCGGAGAACCCAGAGGAAACCCAAGCAGACACAGGGAGAATGTGCAAACTCCACACAGACAGTGACCCAAGCCGGGAATTGAACCCAGGTCCTGGAGCTGTGAGGCAGCAGTGCTAACCACAGTGCCACTGTGCTGCCCTCTGTTTGGCCACGTTCTGGGGGCAACTTCCTCAACCATCAAAGTCCTGGAGTGGGATTCGAATCCAAAGCTTCTGGCTCAGAGACAGGGACTCTACCCACTGCTGAACCACAAGATCACCCATTGGACAGTATCAGACAGGTATGGCCTTGGAGAACAGAGAGGGCTAGGTGAGTATTATGAGATGATCCTGAAGGTGTGTACACTGCACAAGCCAGACAAAGGGACACAGCCCACCACTCAGGATCTAGCACAGCAAGACAAAACTGCAGGTAGACCAGCGTCAGGGGCATAGTGGGGGAAGGAGAGTGAGGGCAAGGGGATGTTTAATGGGCCAACAGAGTGTCTGAATAGCCCCTCCATCAAATACCCCCCATAACATTCAAGGAACAATCACCCATTGTAAATATGCACAGGAATCAGCACTGCTTCCACTGCTGCCCCTATACCACCATCCACATTTCCCAAATGCCAATTGGAACCATTTGCAAGGATAGAAGGATCTCTGTCCTTCCAGCAGGGACAGTGTGTTCACAGAGGCTGCAGTCAAAGACAGGGAAAAGTTGCCTGGTCTGAGACCTCTGCATCCTGATGGGAACCATGATGTGGAGATACCAGCGTTGGACTGGGGTAAGCACAGTAAGAAGTCTCACAGCAACAGGTTAAAGTCCAACAGGTTTATTTCACGACACACGACAATGCAGAATCGCTGAGCAGAGACTGATAGCCAAGTTCCGCACACATGAGGACGGCCTCAACCGCGATCTTGGGTTCATGTCGCACTATCTGTAACCCCCACGATTTGCCTGGGCTTGCAAAATCTCACTAACTGTCCTGCCTGGAGACAATACACATCTCTTTAACCTGTGTTTAACCCTCTCTCCACTCACATTGTCTGTACCTTTAAGACTTGATTACTTGTGAAGACTCGCATTCCAACCATTATTTTGTAAATTGAGTTTGAACATAGAACATAGAAAGCCACAGCACAAACAGGCCCTTCGGCCCACAAGTTGCGCCGATCACATCCCCACCTCTAGGCCTATCTATAGCCCTCAATCCCATTAAATCCCATGTACTCATCCAGAAGTCTCTTAAAAGACCCCAACGAGTTTGCCTCCACCACCACCGACGTCAGCCGATTCCACTCACCCACCACCCTCTGAGTGAAAAACTTACCCCTGACATCTCCTCTGTACCTACCCCCCAGCACCTCAAACCGGTGTCCTCTCGTAGCAACCATTTCAGCCCTTGGAAATAGCCTCTGAGAGTCTACCCTATCCAGACCTCTCAACATCTTGTAAACCTCTATCAGGTCACCTCTCATCCTTCGTCTCTCCAGGGAGAAGAGACCAAGCTCCCTCAACCTATCCTCATAAGGCATGCCCCCCAATCCAGGCAACATCCTTGTAAATCTCCTCTGCACCCTTTCAATGGCTTCAACATCTTTCCTGTAATGAGGTGACCAGAACTGCGCGCAGTACTCCAAGTGGGGTCTAACCAGGGTCCTATAAAGCTGCAGCATTATCTCCCGACTCCTAAACTCAATCCCTCGATTAATGAAGGCCAGTACGCCGTACGCCTTCTTGACCGCATCCTCCACCTGCGAGGCCGATTTAAGAGTCCTATGGACCCGGACCCCAAGGTCCTTCTGATCCTCTACACTGCTAAGAATGGTACCCTTCATATTATACTGCTGCTTCATCCCATTGGATCTGCCAAAATGGATCACCACACACTTATCCGGGTTGAAGTCCATCTGCCACTTCTCCGCCCAGTCTTGCATTCTATCTATGTCTCGCTGCAACTTCTGACATCCCTCCAAACTATCCACAACACCACCTACCTTGGTGTCGTCAGCAAACTTACCAACCCATCCCTCCACTTCCTCATCCAGGTCATTTATGAAAATGACAAACAGCAAGGGTCCCAGAACAGATCCCTGGGGCACTCCACTGGTCACTGACCTCCATGCAGAGAAAGACCCCTCCACAGCCACTCTCTGCCTTCTGCAGGCAAGCCAGTTCTGGATCCACAAGGCAACAGCCCCTTGGATCCCATGCCCTCTCACTTTCTCAAGAAGTCTTGCATGGGGGACCTTATCGAACGCCTTGCTGAAGTCCATATAGACCACATCCACCGCTCTTCCTTCGTCAATGTGTTTGGTCACATTTTCAAAGAACTCAACCAGGCTCGTAAGGCATGACCTGCCCTTGACAAAGCCGTGCTGACTACTTTTGATCATACTAAACTTCTCTAGATGATCATAAATCCTGTCTCTCAGGATCCTCTCCATCAACTTACCAACCACTGAGGTTAGACTCACCGGTCGGTAATTTCCCGGGCTGTCCCTGTTCCCTTTCTTGAATATAGGGACCACATCTGCAATCCTCCAATCCTCCGGAACCTCTCCCGTCTCCATCGACGATGCAAAGATCATCGCCAAAGGCTCCGCAATCTCCTCCCTCGCCTCCCACAGTAACCTGGGGTACATCCCATCCGGTCCCGGCGACTTACCAACCTTGATGCCATTCAATAGTTCCAACACATCCTCTTTCTTTATGTCCACATGCTCGATCCTTTCTGTCCACCGCAAACGAGCAGTACAACCACCCAGATCCCTTTCCACCGTGAATACCGAGGTAAAGTATTCATTAAGCACCTCCGCCATTTCTAACGGTTCCGCACAAACTTTTCCCCCTTCACCTTTTAAGGGTCCTATGCCTTCACATCTCATCCTTTTACTCTTGACATATTTGTAGAAAGCCTTGGGATTCTCCTTAATCTTACCCGCCAAGGCCTTCTCATGACCCCTTCTCGCTCTCCTAATTTCCTTCTTAAGCTCCTTCCTACATCCCGTATACTCCTCTAAATCCTTAACACCTCCTAGCTCTCTGAACCTTCTGTACGCCTCTCTTTTCTTATTCACCAGGTTCATCACAACCTTCGTGCACCACGGTTCCCGTACCCTACCAACACCCCCCTGTCTCATCGGAACGTTGTCATGCAGACAATATGTGTCTATATTTGCCCTGTTTGTAAACAGAACTCCTCACTCACCTGAAGGAGCAACGCTCCGAAAGCTCGTGCTACCAAATAAACCTGTTGGACTTTAACCTGGTGTTGTGAGACTTCTTACTCTTCTGACGGGAAGGCAGGATAAGATCTGTTCCTTACCGTTGCCAGCGACACCAGAACTCTCTGAAACATATGGGAAGTGTCCCCTGCAATGTCATCTTCCAGACTCTGGCCAAACTCTGGAAGAAAAAGAAAAATTCCCGTCATGGGACAGGCAGAAGGAACATGGAAACAAAAAGCCACATCATTCCAGTATCCCGAGATTACAAGCAGAATTCTGGACTTCACACCCCGGTTATAGTTGGTCGTGTTTATCACAGAAACAACATTCTAACGCTTCAGTTTGAAGATGGGCAACCTCATGTTCAAGTCCCTCGATTCCCCTCTCCTCCTCTAGCCTCCAAACCTCTCGCTGCTCCTCCAATCTCCCAACTCGAGTTGCTTCACTCAGTAGCAGTCGGGACCCCAAGTGTTGTAACTCCCTCCCTGAACCTCTGCCTTTCCCTCTCCTCCTCCTATAAGAAGTCTCACAGCATCAGGTTAAAAGTCCAACAGGTTTATTTGGAATCACGAGCTTTCGGAGCGCTGCGTTCTTGAGCCACTGCAGTCCATGTGGTGTAGGTACACCTACAGTGCTGTTAGGTGAAGGAGTTCCAGCATTTCCAGCTTTGGAATCACAAGCTTTCGGAGCGGAGCCACGGAGGTGCCACTCACCTGAGGAAGGAGCAGCACTCCGAAAGCTCGTGATTCCAAATGAACCTGTTGGACTTTAACCTGGTGTTGAGACTTCTTACTGTGCCCGCCCCAGTCCAACGCCAGCATCATGGCTCCTCCTATAAGATTCCCCTGAAAATAATCTCTCTTCGAACATGCTTTAGGGTCGCCAACCCGACAGTTAGAATCATAGAATCCTACAGTGCAGGAGGAGGCTGTTGAGTCTGCACCAACCACAATCCCACCCTATCCCCATAATCCCATGCATTTACCCTAGCTAGTCCACCTGACACTAAGGGGCAATTTAGCATGGCCAATCCACCTAACCCACACATCTTTGGATTGTGGGAGGAAACCGGAGCACCTGGAGGAAACCCACGCAGACACGGGGAGAACGTGCAGACTCCACAAAGATAGTGACCCAAAGCCGGGAATCAAGCCCGGGTCCCAGGCATTGTGAGGCAACAGTGCTAACCACTGTGCCACCGTGCCGCCCCAAGTTGTCGGATTTCATTACTGAGAGACTTCTTCTCACTGCATTAAACATTGCAAATAAACATTGGTTGTCGGTGATAGATCAGCATTGTTCAAACTTTATCACAGGAAGGCTTTAACTGGGAGGCTGGAGGAGGGGGGGGGGCATGTTTACATGGAGCGGGGGGGGGGGGGGGGGGGGCGGAAAGAGGACGACAAAAGTACCTTTCTTGTAACTAGCAACAATTTGCTGGACTTCTCGATTGTTCCGTGAAGCCAAAATTTCAATTAAACAACCTTCGTCAGTGCCAGCACCCTAGAGAGAAACACAATTAGTTTCACCTTCCTTTGAGATTTCATTGCAGCATACTGCATTTATGATAAATTAACTGTTAGCCGGCAGATTGAAAGGGAATATATCCCTGACGGCACAGCGATGAATTAAAATTAACACAGCCCAAGAGTTTCTGCACCCTCACACCCCGTCTCCATGGCTACAAAAACAAACACACATAAAAAGGAGGTTGGGTTAAAATGGTGAGGCTCTCCAGTGCCCCCAGATTTAGGCTGGAAATTATTCCAGATGTGTTTGAAAGCACACACTCGGTGTAATTAATCACTCGGAACACAGCGGCCGTCACTTAGACCACTGCGGCAGCGGCCTCCAACCAACCACGTTCAAGAGGACAATGATGCGAAGGATCAATGAGACGTATCGATCGCTCTTTTGGAGGAGCTGAGGAAGGACGAGGTTCAAGAGGAGTGATAGGCTGTGGAGCTGACTTAGAGTCATCGAGGTTTACAGCATGGAAATAGGCCCTTCGGCCCAACTTGTCCATGCCGCCTTTTTTTTTTTAAAAACCCCGAAGCTAATCCCAATTGTCCGCATTTGGCCCATATCCCTCTATACCCATGGAACTGTCTAAACGATTTTTAAAAGACAAAATGGTACCCGCCTCTACTACTACCTCTGGCAGCTCGTTCCAGACACTCACCACCCTCTGGACCCTTTTGTATTTCTCCCCTTAAACCTATGCCCTCTAGTTTTAGACTTCCCTCCCTTTGGGAAAAGATACTATCTAGCTGATCTATGCCCCTCATTATTTTATAGACCTTGCTGTGGGTTAGTGGGGGGGGGGGGGGGGGGGGGGAGGGAAATGGGGTCTCATTGTAAATATGGAGGGTAAATGCTAACTTGGACTGGGTGGACCGAGTGGTTTTGTTTTGGCGCTGCCTCACTCATGTTCTCCATTTTCGATGAGCCGGTACAGGTGAAGACAAGAGATGCAGGAGTGGAACAATGACTTGCCATTAACGGTGTGCCATTTCTCATATCACAGTCAGATTTTTAAGGCCATCACACCAGGCACCGATAGCTGACAGTCCAACATCCCACCCCGAGAGGTGTTTGATCAATGCTCCTGTCAGGGATAGCCTCACAGTACACGGGCAGCAAAATGATTTCTGTGTCACCAACATCTTATCTTCAAATATCGATTGTCCTTTTTGACGATGGCATTGAACTCGAGGTCAACGTGCGGTGTGTCAGTCACATGCCAGAGGCTCCTGTACCTGGTACTGACGTGGTAGGGAGACAGGCGCCAACTCTGGAGATTTACATGAGTCAACACGGACTCAAATAAAAACAGAACCAACTCGACACATCTTTAGGCTTTTGTTAAAATAAGTGAAGATAATATGGAGATTTGAACGATTTCGTAAGCCTATACCAGATGAAAGAAACTTTCCACAGCCCAGCAACCATGTGAAACAAACTCCCAGAGAAGGAAATCAATTCAATTGTACTGGCAGCTGGATTAATGAGTCTGAGAGAAGGACGATCCAAGGGCAAAAGGCATCTAGACACATAAAAGCAGCAGTAGGCCATTCGGCCGCAGCAAAATAGTTCCGCCATTCAATAAGATGGAGGTTTACAGCATGGAAACAGGCCCTTCAGCCCAACTTGTCCATGCCACCTTTTTTTTTTAAAGCCCCCAAGTTAGTCCCAATTTACCACATTTGGCCCATATCCCTCTATACCCATGTAACTGTCCAAATGCTTTTTAAGAGATCATTGCTGATCCTCTGCCTCACCATATTCCTGCTCTCTCCCCATACCCCTCTAGAGATACATTTCCATCTTAAATATGTTCAGTGGCTTACTCTCCACAGCCTTCTGTGATAGAGAGTTCTACAGGTTCACCACCCTGTCTAGTGAGCGAAGAAATTTCTCCTCTTCTCAGTCCTAAATGGCCTATCTTGTACCCCAAGACTGTGAGCCCTTGTTCTAGACAATCCCCACCACCCCCCACAGCCAGAGGAAACAACATCTCTGCATCCAGTCTGTCCAGCCCTGACAATGAGATCCCCTCATTCTTCTAAATTCCAGTGAATACAGCCCAGTCGACCCAATCTCTCCCCACACGACAATCCTGCCATCCCAGAAATCAGTCTGGTGAACCTTCACTGCATTCACTCAATGGTGAATATATCCTTGTTTAGATAAGGAGACCAAAACTGTCCACAACATTCCTGGCGTGGTCTTACCCGATATAACTGCTGTAAGACATCCCTGTTCCAGTACTCAAATCCTCTTACAACGAAGGCCAACATACTATTTGCCTTCCTCACAGTTTGCTGTACCTGCATGCTTTATTTCAGGTGACTGGTGTACCAGGACACCCAGTTCCTGTACATCAACATTTCCCAATCTATCACCATTTAAATAATACCCAGCTATTCTACTTTGCTGTCCGCAGTGGATAACTTCCTATTTATTTGTAATTCTGCATCTAACATGTATTTATTCACTCACTCAACTTATTCAAATTACCTTAAAGCCTCTTAACATCACCCTCATCGCTCATCTACTCCCCAAGCTTTTTGTGTTGTCAGTAGATTTGGAAATATTACTTTTGGTTCCCTCATCCATGTACATTGTCACTATTTGAGCTGATCACTGCAGGACCCATTTATTCCTCCTCTGTTTCCTGTCTGCTAACCCATTCTACATCCATGCTAAAAATATTAAACACAATCCCGGGTGTGTTAATTTTGGACACTAATGTGGGATATCATCAAAAGCTTTCTGAAAATCCAAATACATCACATCCACTGGTTCTCCCTCATCTATTCCACAAGTTACATCCTGAAAAAAACTCCAATAGGTTTGTCAAACATGATTTCCCTCAAATCCATGTTGACTTCGATAGACTTTGTCCAATGCAGTTTATAGTTTCCAGGCTGGAATTTCCCAGCCCCTTTGCAGGATTCACAGGTGGAAATGGCTCGCTATTGGCTGCTGGAGGGATCTTCTGGTCCCGCTCAAGTCAATGGCCATTTGCGCTGCTCGCTGGCGCCAGGGAACTTGCCATGGAGGCAAGGGAGAGGGGTGGGGGTAGGGTTGTAATATCCCAGCGGAGAGGAGGGGCTGTAACATCCTGGCGTATGTTTGCAGTGGAATACAAAATCAAAATGTCATTCAAGGCTGTGTTGTCTACCAATCATGGTGGTGCAGTGGTTAGTACTGCTGCCTCACAGCGCCAGGGCCCCAGGTTCAATTCCAGCCTTGGGTCACCATCGGTGTGGAGTTTGCACATTCTCTCCATGTCTGCGTGGGTTTTCTCCCACAGTCCAAAGATGTGGGGGTTAGGTTGATTGACCATGCTAAATTGACCCTAGTGTCAGGGGGATTAGCAGAGTAAATGTATGGGGTTGCAGGAATAGGGGCTGGGTGGGATTGTGGTCGGTAGACTTGATGGGCCAAATGGCCTCTTTCTATACCGTAGGGATTCTATTCTATGGAATGGGCGAACACATTGTATGTACATTGTAGAAACTGGGCAATGAAGGAATATACCACACTCGAGGACTTTACTCAGCAGCTGTCTCATGGGATTTGGACATTTCATATCTTGTGTTCTGATCACTTCCATTGTGGCTGCCTCACTCTCCACTTAAAAAAATTCTTATTGTTGTCGAATGAATTTTCTGACGGCCAAAATTCTTCCATGGGATGCGGACGTCACTGGCTGGGCCAGTGTCAGGTGCCCATTCTTCATTGAGAAGGTGGTGGTGAGCTGCCTTCTTGAACCACTGCAGTCCACGCAGTGTGGGTACACCCACAGTGCTGTTAGGTGGAGGAGTTCCAGCGTTTCCAGGCAGTAACCGGTGCCACCTTTGTTCTGTGCAGCCCGACGCCAAAGCAGCCTTCACTCTGGGAAGGTCAAGTGGTTTCAATCCCATGCAGTTAGTTTGGGAAATAACCCATTATAGGGATAGTCAGTGGCCCAATTCACTTCTGCATGGAAATCAGCCACTCTTCCACTGAGGGGGAAAGCAGAGCTGAAAGGAATCCAGGAAGGATTCGCCCAGATGGACTGGGAAAATTCAAATGACGGTCAAGGGCATTAGAAGGGAAGGACTTGGAATTGAAAGTAGTGATGATCCACATTATCGATGGCATGGTTGCAGACCCAGATGGCTTTCTCTAATGACACTATATAACATGTGTATGAGCAGCAGCGAGGATGGAATGAGAGCAGGGGAAAGCAGCCAAGCAACAGTGTTAATATTTGAATTTTCTTTTGTGCAAGTATGTTTTCCAAATGGGACAAAACGTGGACGGGAACCAAGTCAGTGTCAAGTTATCAGCTGCTCTGCAACACAAGTTGACAGCTTGCCTCAGTGTGTGTGTGTGTGTGTGTGTGTGTGTGTGGGGGGGGGGGGGGGGGGGGGGGCACCTTTAGCAAGTGTGCATTTTATTTTAAAACATCATTGTCCCTCCAGGATTCATCTCTTTTACCTCCCATGGCCGTAAATTACACGCGACACCATGGTCATATCACTTTGCAATTACTGCCACTATCTTGGCCTTCAGAAAAGCCATTTGACCAACAATAAATTGGTTACGGCGAATTCAGGCAGGCGACAGCAGCCCCGAAAACCAAAGCACACTGAACACAGGGGCCGTGTTCAGTTTAATCAGTTGGGGGCATAGGTTTAAGGGGCAAGGTTTAAAGGAGATGTTCGAGGCAGGTTCTTTTTTTAAAAACAAAGGGTGCCTGGCACTCGCTGCCGGGGGAGGTAGTGGAATACCCCTCGAGCTGATTCAGACTATAAGACGTAGGAGCAGATGAAGGCCATTCGGCCCATTGAGTCTGCTCCATCATTCAATGAGGTGATGACTGATCTGATAATCCTCAACTCCACTTTCCCGCCTTATCCCCATAACCCTCGATTCCCTTACTGATTAAAAATCTGTCTGTCTCAGCCTTGAACATTGCGCAAGTGATCGGAGACTCACCTTTGTCCCATAACCCTTACAGTTCATAGGCTCCCTACAATGCAGAAGGAGGCCATTCAGCCCATCGAGTCTGCACCGACCAGGCCCGATCCCCGCCACTCCCCCTGACAGTAACAGGCAATTTTAGCATGGCCAATGCACCTAACCCGCACATCTTTGGAGTGTGGGAGGAAACCGGAGCACCCGGAGGAAACCCACGCAGACACGGGGAGAACATGCAAACTCCACACAGTGACCCAAGCTGGGAATCGAACCTTGGTCCCTGGTGCTGTGAGGCAGCAGTGCTAACCACTGTGCCACCAGTTAACAAATAATCAATAATTAACAATGGGTCAAACATGGAGAACTTGAAACTTGTACCTCCGCTTTTAAAAAAATCAAGGATTGCGCTACTTTCCTCCCTCAAAGTGTTTGAAAATTAAAGCCAGACCCACATCCTTGACTCTGCAAACATAGAAACTAGAAGCAGGAGGAGGCCATTCGGCCCTTCGAGCCTGCTCCGCCATTCATTTTGATCATGGCTGATCATCCAATTCAATATCCTTCCTCCCCATATCCCTCGATCCCTTTAGCCCCAAGAGTTATATCTAATTTCTTCTAGAAATCAGAGCAACCAGCAAATAAATAGTTTCCCGACCTAACCTGTCGCAAATTAAACAAGAGTTTTGCTCGGTTAACTCTCAAAGAATTGGAAGGACGATGCTTCAATTCATGGTGGAATGACTGTTCTGATCAGGCCAACGTTTTGCACACAGCGAGATCCCACAAGGATCAATGAGACGTGTGACCGAGGACTTGCTGAAGGGAGGATTGGGGCTTCGAGTGGCAGCACAGACCTAAAGCTGTAGGTGGAACAGCTCAATTACCTCAAACATTGTTCTGGACCATCGACCTGGGTTTCATTTCCCCCAGAAACAAGAGCTGAATCCACCTTCCCAACTGCCACGTCCGATTAATTTCTGATAGCTGGTAAACATTAACATATTAAAAAGGAGCCTGATAATGTTGGATCGATAAAGTTCCTTTACCGAACAGGAACACATCAGCTTGCCAAAGGGACTAATGAGAACACCCTGTTACACTGCATCCTTTGTCTGTAGCCACCCAGCCCCTCCAGCAACCTGCCTCCCAAGATGTTCAAATATTAACCCAGACAAAGAGCACACCAGTTCACACACCTTGATGGATTTTTTCAATTCGTGAATGTCGTACATGACAGGAGTCATCATCAGCCCAAGGACAACCTGTTCAAAGTTGCCAGATATCTCAGACTTCAAGTCACCGATCAGGTCCTGAGGTGAAGAGGTGAAGGGTGAGGAAGAGGTTATTTCTTTCTTAAAAAGAGATGGCCATCAGTTAAAAGGACTATACATCGAGATGAAGCAATCTGTTCCCAATTATTTAATCACAACATCAAACAGATAAGGAAGTTTTAAAAATTCATTTACAGGACGCTGCTGACTGGGCCAGCATTTATTGACCATCCCCAACTGTCCTTGAACGGAGTGACTTTTCAGATGACACAACTCAACCAGAATGGTTTGAAACAATCCTGGGAAGTTTCAATAAAGGCAAAACACCATGCTGTATATCGGAAATGAAACAGAACATGCTGGAAGAACTCTGCGGGGCCCTCTTTCAAGGGATCTTGACGTCAGCGGCAAGGCCAACATGTGTTGCCCTTCCCCAATTGCCCTGGTCTTGCTTGACCATTTCAGAGGGCAGTTGATAATCAACCACATTGCTGCGGCCCTGGAGTCACATGTAGACTAGACCAGGTAAGGACGACAGATTTCCTTCCCTAAAAGGACATTAGTGAATCGGATGGCAACAATTGATGATGGTTTTTATGGTCATCATTACTGAGACTAACTAATATTCCAGATTTATTAGCAGAATTTAATTCCACCAGCACCATGGTGGGATTTGAACCCCCAGAGAATTAGACTGGGTCTCTGAATTATGAGTCCAGTGACAGTGCCACTAGGCCACCATCGCCCAGAGCTCTGAAGAAGAGGAGTCATACGGACTTGAAATGTGAACTCTATTTTGCTGAATTTTTCAAGCATTTTCTGTTTTATTTCCCAAGAAGTTGGTGCAAAGCAGAAAGAACACTCCAACCGAGAATTAACAGTGTGACAACAATAAGCTATCTTGGGTCAGATAAGGCTTCACTTATTTCACCGTGCAACTTTCCCTGAAAGACAGATAAGATATACACACACACACACTTGTATCTCAAACACATTGCTTTTGAACTTTTGTCAGTGAGTCACCTGTAAATATTATTTCGCTCCCTGGAGCCCCGTTCTTAATACCAAAAAGGAAATGTTGCCATCAATATTGACTTTGCGTACACCTGTTAACATTCAACAATTATGGAAATCTGATTCCCCTCAGATGCTAATCTGTACCCAGAGGAGCAAGGATCTGCAGATTAAAAAATGCTTCTAAGCCCTCTACTGTACTGAGTGATGAATAGAAGTTTTGAGAAGCCCACTAACTCAAATTCCCCAATTCCCAGGGTACAACTTCACAAAGACTGATGTACCCTCTGGGCCGAGAGCGCAGCTGTATCCTGGATCTCCACCAGACTCAGCAGGAAGGTAGTCTGGTCAGAGAGAGACCTGGACTCCCATGTCATCGTGAAAAAGGTGCAATCCTTGGAGATGGGGCAAAGAGGGAGATATTGTCAGCAAAGATTGAACTGGCCAGGGCACTTCACTGAGAAAGGCTAAGGTGTGACCCGAGGCACCTTTAAATAAGGAAGAACTTGACACAAAAATGTGGACATGAAATTCAAAACCAAAGGCTGTCGATACAAGATGATCACTGATAAATGCAATGGGAAATTCAGGAGATACATGGTTACACAGAGTGGTGGAACAGATGCCCCACATGGAGTGGCTGAGGGGGATAACACAGTTGATTATAAATGTTTATTATATTTCTGTGGTATTCTGTGAAGTAGGATTGTGGGGGCTGAGAGAATCCAATTTATTTAAGCTCAAGACCGAATGTCTACAGAATTGAGACCATCAAAAGGGCACTTGAAGCAAATAGGGTCAAGCTGGATGTTGCACAAGTAAACACAACATGGATTGAAATTTGCATTGGGAGCTAAGTGAGGATTGGGATTTTTAGCTGTTGAATTTCAAAGGGAGGCAAGAAGGCTTAACATAAAGTCAGAATAAATAAGGAAAGTTACTCAATTTTATTTCACCCTAAAGTAGTGACCACAAAGAGAAGATAATTCTGGGAAAGATACATTTCAAAGAAGGGTAAGAACAAATGGGAAAAGATGACAGAGGAAATAACAGAGGTTGAAGGTTACGATAGGAGGTGGCCAGGTAAGATCCTGAAGAGAAAACTGTGTTTGGACAGGGCTGTGGGAAGAAGCAAAGGGAAGCAGTCTTCAGCCACTCAACTGGTGGTTTACAGAAAACAGGGACTTGTGCTAAAGCTTTTGGAATTCTCCACACTGGAATGACAGTCAGAGAGAGAAGCCCTGTGATACATCTCCCCTATAGCAACAGTGGGTGCCTGTTGGTAATATTACTGGAATCTTTATAGATTAAATATCTGTAGGGACTGTTGCCGAAAGGACCATAACACCGCAAGAAATAGGAACAGAGGCCATTCAGTTATTCGAGTCTGCCCCACTATTTAATAAGATCATAGCTCATTCTACAGTCACCACATCCACTTTACTGCCTTCTCTCTGCAACCCTTCATTGCCTAACTGATTAAAAAGCTTGCGATCTTAGCCTGGAAAATGCTCAAGAACCCGGTCTCCACAGCTTCCTGGGGTGAAGAATTCCAAAGATTCACTGCTCTCAGGAGAAGAAATTCTTCCTCAAATCCATCTTCAATGAGCACCCCCTTATTCTGTGACTACGCTCCCTGCTTCTCCACACTCCCATGAGCCGAAACATCCTCTCAGCATTAACCTGCCTAACCCCCGAAGAGTCTTGCATGTTTTAAACATTCCGAACTCCCAGCAGTACAGACCCAACCTGTTTAATCTTTCTTAAAAAAGGGGTATTTATTGGTGAATCCAACCAAATGGAAATCATTCAGACTAATTTTAAATTCTCTTTTCAATTTGTTAATCAAATACTTTAATTTATGGCTTACAAACTCCCAAAAAGGCGCTTTGGAATTTCTGACTTCAGCAGACGTATCTACTCATAGTAAAATACACATTAAAACCCAGGTTTCCCTTTGGGATTTAGTTATATATGAGTGGCACATATCACCTCCCAGATTAAAACACTGGCAAGGAATTGTTTGAGGAACAGAAGCACTGACCCGCTTTAAATTGGGGGATGTGGGTGAAAGGTGACGACCCATGACCCTGGGCAGCAGCAAGGTCATATCCAAGGGCCGCCACAGCAGGAAATGATTGGCTAAGAGGTGAAGAGTTTTGAGTTCAAGCTAGATGGCGCAATGCTTTGATCAGCTATTGCTGTGGGCTATGCCTTTTCCAGCCTGTACTCTATTTTAAATAAATCTGATTTACCTCGGGGCAATGCAAGGTAGGGCACTGTAAATAACCCTGCCAAAGACTTTTAAAATGATTACAAGATCTCTCCACACATATTCAGAGCTTTGGCTTTTAGTTCCTTCTCTGGAAACTTCTATTTACTATTAGCTCAAGAGAGGCTGCACAGACTTAAATCAGTCAAGTACAAAGGCGGCTAACAACTAAATACCGATTGAACAGGATTTGTGAGCAAGGCACATTATCATTGCGTACGTGAGGAGAGAGGGGGGATGGAGGTTAACCATACCACAATGTCAGCCACACAGGTAACCCACGTTCCAGATGGCCTTATGTCTTTTCTCCACAACCGGCCTCTAATTAATGCAATATTTCTCTGTTTGGAGTTTCAGTTCCATCTCTTTGGGATCCCCTGAAGCCTCAGTTAGTTGTTACAATAGGAAGCCGAGGCCACAACAAACACAAGAGCTTCCTCTGCCAGAAACACTGCGTTCAACGATCACAGCCCATTCCCCCGTGAGGCAGGAGAAAGGGCAGTGACGGATATCTCCCAGAGCAATGCAGCTGCTCTGAACTCTATATTCAGTTCAGTTCTGGGTGTCCCCCAGGATTGAACAGTCTGTGCTGGAAACTCAACTGCTGGAGCAAGCAAGAGGAAACAAATAGCAACCGCGGTTCATTATCACTCGGAGAAGAGAATGAGGGGGGGGAACCAAAGGATTCAAAAGGCTACAACACGGAATCCCCTGGGGCAGAACACAGGGACAGCACTAACGGACCCAAGTGCTTAGTTCACCCTCTCTCCAATGGTGTTAAATTGGAGACAATGGGAGACGTTTCGATTAGCACCCGAGAGGTGAAAGCAGGCGTATTAAATCAAAATATCCTCTTACACTTCCTGACTATCAGTCATAGCAAGACTGAAGTTCAGGAAATCCAGCTAACCAGTCTCTCATCAAGCAGCTATTTATTAGCTGGAGGCCAGAAGTGGATTAGAAATTTTGACATTAACATCAGCTCAGATCATGCCCCGCAGTAAACTTTTCAAAGCAGTGCTGAGGAAAACCCATACCCTTCCAAACGCAGTCTTGTAGTCCAGTTTAATCTGCTGCCTCTGGGCAATCGTCCTCTGGGTCAACACTTCGATGATGGCGTCCTCGTCGGTGCCTGCACAACAACAACAACAAAAAAGAGCTCAAAAGGCAACTTGCAAATTTTCCAGTCTGAAAAACAGAAAACTAAATCCTGGGAGGGTTAATCTGCAAAGCTTCCTGATGTCGATATGTGACAGAACCTCGGTTTCATGACCACTTTACAACCTGGCTAGTCCATACCGGTGGTTCTGCTCCACACAACCTCCTCCCACCTCTCAGCATAACCGGCCATTCCTTTCACCCACCTAGCTTCCCTTTAGTTTCACACATGTTCCCCAAACTTGTCCACATCAGCCTGGGTAGCCTCAAGACGCCAGGATAGGGATTGTGTGTGTGTGTGTGTGTGTGCGCCCATGTGCGTGTGAGTGAGCGAGCCAGCCAGCCAGCCTATGGGTGGGTGGGTGTTACATGATTTGGGAGCTGCTCCAAGCTCCTCCAGGACAATAACTTGCTGACACTACATTGCTGTTAGCTGGTGCACCAACCACTGCAGCGAGGGGTTAGAGCACTGCAGCTACTGGTGGGTTATGTAAAGGAAGACCTTTAGGGGGAAGTTAAACATGTGCTGGAGAATGGGGGCAGCCGCAGTCGGGGAAAATTCACATCTGGGAAGAGCCACAGCCTTGATCCTCGCGCCTTGTTAGATGAAGCTCAGTTTCAGGTATTTAAACATCGAAGGTGACAGAACAGAAGAAGATAAGAAATAGGAGCAGGAGTAGGCCATCTAGCCCCTCGAGCCTGCCCCGCCATTCAATAAGATCATGGCTGATCTGAAGTGGATCAGTTCCACTTACCCGCCTGATCCCTATAACCCCCAATTCCCTTACCGATCAGGAATCCGGTGATTTAAACATATTCAACGAGGTAGCCTCCACCACTTCAGTGGGCAGAGAATTCCAGAGATTCACCACCCTCTGAGAGAAGAAGTTCCTCCTCAACTCTGTCCTAAACTGACCCTCCTTTATTTTGAGGCTGTGCCCTCCAGTTCTAGTTCCCTTTCTAAGTGGAAAGGATCTCTCCACCTCTACCCTATCCAGCCCCTTCATTATCTTATAGGTCTCTATAAGATCCCCCCTCAGCCTTCTAATTTCCAATGAGTACAAACCCAATCTGCTCAGTCTCGCCTCATAATCAACACCCCTCATCTCTGGTATCAACCTGGTGAACCTTCTCTGCACTCCCTCCAAGGCCAATATATCCTTCCGCAAATAAGGGGACCAATACTGCACACAGTATTCCAGCTGTGGCCTCACCAATGCCCTGTACAGATGCAGCAAGACATCTCTGCTTTTATATTCTATCCCCCTTGCAATATAGGCCAACATCCCATTTGCCTTCTTGATCACCTGTTGCACCTGCAGGCTGGGTTTTTGCGTCTCACGCACAAGGACCCCCAAGGTCTTTGCGTCTCATGCACAAGGACAGGCTGAAAGGAAGTTTATCAATTGAACCCAAGCTCCCCTCAGGACTGCCTCAGCATTGTGACCAGACCTTGGTTTGTGCCACTCCAACCTCTTGTCACCATTTACCAGAACACGTCACTAACAAATACTAAGCCGTTAGTCTCAGGAAGGCAGTATCCAGAGACAGCAGGTGTCCGGGTGGATAGCCAAAATGGCCCACCTGAAACCAATAGCAAGCAGAGATGAAGCACTCGGATTGACTTATCCCCATGGCTTCAAGTTAAATCCACTGACACAGCTCCTATTCAAAATTCCATTCCAATGCAAAACTGTAAACTGGCCAGGTGGGGATCGCATCTCCTCTCATCTAATGTACACAGCTCGGAGACAGCAAGGCTAATTTGTGGGTTCAAATTCAGGGAATTTTATTGGCAAACACCAAGGTGACCAAGGACTGAGTAGCAATCGCCTTTGTTATGTTATCGACGCGACAGCAGTCACGACGTGAAGCTTTTAGCAGACAGGAGCTGAAGGCAGGAATACAGTTCCAGCTAAATTCTACCTTATTTAATGTTACCATTTTTAGTGCCCGCCTCCTCCTGATCCTGATGTGTAGATGACGTTGGCAAGGTCACATTTACTACTTCTGTTCAAAGCTTGTCACTGGATTTATCTGAGCTTCTTCTCAGCTATTTCACAATGAGATGGTTATGTATTTGATACAGTTGCATCTTCACTGGTTGAATGTCACGTGACTGGTAGTGACGCAAGCAGAGAGGTTCATGGGATTTTGGGGCTCTTCCATCTTGAACAAGCAACACCTCCTTCATAAACCTGCATCGTGTTTTTGACTTTAACCCCTGACTGGTCACCCTATTACAGAAAGGATGTTATTAAACTAGAAAGAGTGTAGAAAAGATTTACTGGGATGCTACCAGGACTTGATGGTTTGAGTTATAAGGAGAGGCTGGATAGACTGGGACTTTTTTCTCTGGAGCGTAGAAGACTGAGGGGTGATCTTATGGAGGTCTATAAAATAATGAGGGGCATAGATCAGCTAGATAGTCAATATCTTTTCCTAAAGGTAGGGGAGTCTAAAACTAGAGGGCATAGGTTTAAGGTGAGAGGGGAGAGATACAAAAGTGTCCAGAGGGGCACTTTTTTCACACACAGGTGGTGAGTGTCTGGAACAAGCTGCCAGAGGTAGTAGTAGAGGCAGGTACAATTTGGTCTTTTAAAAAGCATTTAGACAGTTACATGGGTACAGAGGGATATGGGCCAAATGCAGGCAATTGAGATAAGCTTTGGGGTTTAAAAAAGGGCAGCATGGACAAGTTGGGCCAAAGGGCCTGTTTCCATGCTGTAAACCTCTATGACTCTATGACTGTGGCGCCTCATTGCTTTTCTTTCTGTTCAAATTTCCGGTGAATACCTCACAGCTATCAGGCCTGAATAGGATTGGCTGCATGAACTAGGCTTGGATTCCCTTGGTGTGACATTAGTGCACCTTTAAGAATTAAAAAAAAAAAAATCATGATCTCTGCAGCTCTCAGTCAGCGTTTCTCAGCTCACAGCCTTAGCTGATATCATTCTGTTCCCGGGCTGACTGTGGTGAGTCCCTGTTATTGCTACTTAAAGTGGTTCAATGGGGTTGTTTGTATTTACTCTGGGATTAAGTTTTACAATCCTGCATTGTTAGGAGGAGTCTTTTTTGGACAGGTTTTCTTTTCCCCCCAGTGAGTTTCAGGTTTCATTTTCAGTTCTGAACTGTCGTTGGGTTTCAACAGGGATAGCAGTCTCTCTCTCTCCCCCTGTTTTATTTGGAAATTCTGCTGGTGATCTTAAAGCAAGGTTTTGCCTTCCTGAAGGGAAGAATCTGCTCTTAGTAGTTTACCTAAAGTCCCTGATATTCTGACTTCAACCTGTTGAGCGTAGCAAGACAGAGCTTTCAATTCTCCAACCAAAGGACTTAATTTCCAGCATCATGTGATACTAATATCATGTATCCTTGCTGTGTTGAATCTGTTCAAAGGGTTTTGTCTAAAGGAAGCTTGGTTTTGATTGGAACATCTTAGAGATATTTGTTAAGGGGTTTTATATGATTGTGGGCGTTTTGTTTCGGTTTGTAATTGATAAAAATTGTTGCTGGTTTTCTTCCTATGCATGTTAACCATACTCTTAAATAAACTCGGTTTGAGAAAAGCTCCCTAGTGGGTCATTGGATTCATACCTCAGGCGAAACATCTCATGTCTATCAGAGCCAAATTCAAGGTGCAAAATTAGTGATCCAGGCGGACTCCACAGAACACTTGAGTTTCTATCCTGAACCATAACAATTGGAAAGAGAATATTTCTTGGTGAGATGACTGAAAAAGATGGCCAAAGGATTGGGAAGAGACAACATCCCCAATTCTTCCAGATGGGGAGAAGGGGGGAGTCCAGAACAAGAAGAAAACCTTAAAATTACAGTCAGGCCATTCATTCACGGGGCGGAAGTTTCCAGCCTCGCTCGTCCCGAAACCGGAAAATCCCGCCCAAGGTCAACAGACCTTTCCATTGTCCACTCTTCGCCCGCTCCGAATCCTGTGGCGGGTGGGACGGTACAATTCCTCGCCTGATGCGAGGACCAACTTCTTTACACAAGGGGGATCAAGAACTCTTTCCCCCAAAACTCTGCTGAGGCTTTGCGGGGGGGGGGGGGGGGGGGGGGGGGGGGGAATGATTCAGAATGGAGATTGGTGGGGATTTGTTGGCTAAGAGCATCAAAACGTTTCAGAACAGACTACGTGGACTTGGATGCACGAGGTAACTTGGTCACACAAAAGGGAGCTGAATAGGTTGAGACATTCTATCTTCTTATAAAAATATTGAAATACAGTACAGCATGGATTCAGAATGGAGAGAAGTCGTTACACAGCTCCCTCATGGCAAGACCACATCCGCAAAAGCCCACGTGACCGACAATGTCACTCACGCACGCTGACACCCACTGAAGACATCAGTATAGAAGGCCATAAGACGTAGGAGCAGAATTAGGCCACTCGGCCCATCGAGTCTGCTCCGCCATTCAACCATGGCTGATATTTTTCTCATCCCCATAACCCCTGATCCCCTTATCAATCAAGAACCTATCTATCTGTCTTAAAGACACTCCATGGCCTGGCCTTCACAGTCTTTTGCGGCAAAGAGTTCCACAGATTCACCACTCTCTGGCTGAAGAAATTCCTCCTCATCTCTATTTTAAAGGATTGTCCCTTTAGCCTGAGGTTGTGCCCTCTGGTTCTCGTATACGTTCCAATAGGAAGCTCCTTACTAGAATTATTATAGAACTATAACAGTCCATAACAATGCACATCACCCATCATGTATCTGAACAGTGGAACAATGCCTGGTCCTGTGTACCTGCTGCAATGCATTTAGAAATCAGTGTTGGTGAGACTAGAGGTGTCAGCAGCTCGTGCTGTAGACGGATGGGGTGTGAATGGATTTCAGAGTCAACTTTGATGCAAAGTCAGCTATACAACTTCAGTAACACACACATTTACAAAGTTCCACATACCTAAGCCTTTCATTGCCTTTCTCAGCTTGGCTGCATCTTCCTGGGGATTGAATCTGGAGAATTCTCGGACCGTGCCACGTTGTCCAACCTGTGGCAAGAGAAATATCCCATCACTGTTATTCAAAAACATTTCTTCCTTCCAAACAACCTGTAACTGCTCTGCAACATAAACTGGTGCTCTCTGCTACTTTTGTTCACACCTTGCCAAGGGGCAACACTGAATTATTCAATATCAGTAAACCTTAAAAATCTTCAGCTAAGGTTTGTGTGACGGTCATCAGGTGATTGGCTCCCTTTTCCCCTCGAGCAGTGGAGGAGAACACGGTGGCACAGTGGTTAGCACTGTGGCCTCAACGCCAGGAACCCAGGTTCAATTCCAGCCTTGGGTCACTGTCTGCGTGGAGTTTGTACATTCCCCGTGTCTGTGTGGGTTTTCTCCAGGTGTCAGAGTCATAGAGGTCTACAGCATGGAAACAGGCCCTTCGACCCAACTTGTCCATAGAACATAGAACATAGAAAGCCACAGCACAAACAGGCCCTTCGGCCCACAAGTTGCGCCGATCACATCCCCACCTCTAGGCCTATCTATAGCCCTCAATCCCATTAAATCCCATGTACTCATCCAGAAGTCTCTTAAAAGACCCCAACGAGTTTGCCTCCACCACCACCGACGTCAGCCGATTCCACTCACCCACCACCCTCTGAGTGAAAAACTTACCCCTGACATCTCCTCTGTACCTACCCCCCAGCACCTTAAACCTGTGTCCTCTCGTAGCAACCATTTCAGCCCTTGGAAATAGCCTCTGAGAGTCTACCCTATCCAGACCTCTCAACATCTTGTAAACCTCTATCAGGTCACCTCTCATCCTTCGTCTCTCCAGGGAGAAGAGACCAAGCTCCCTCAACCTATCCTCATAAGGCATGCCCCCCTTTTTGTTTTTAAAAACCCCAAAGCTAGTCCCAATTGCCCACATTTGGCCTATATCCTTCTATACCCATGCAACTGTCTAAATGCTTTTTAAAAAGACAAAATTGTACTTCGGTTTCCTCCCACACTCCAAGATGTGTAGATTAGGTGGATTGGCTATGCTAAACTGCCCCTTAGGTGTGTACGTTAGGTGGATTGGCTATGGTTAATTACCCCTTAGGTGCGTCAGCTATGGTAAATTGCCCCTCATGAACTAACCTGTCCATTGGCTGGTACTTCTCTGAAGTGCTTCCAACTCATTTACATCTTTCCTTAAAATAAGGAGACCAGTACTGTACACATAGTCCACATGTTGTCTCACCAAAGCCCTGCATAAGGAAGCATGACCTCCCTCTTTGCTGGAGAAAGATGCCTCCAGGGGAAAGTGACGGCCGAGTATTATTATCGCTAGACTATTAATCCACAAACTCAGCTAACGTTCTGGGGACCCGGGTTCGAATCCCGCCACAGCCGATGGTGGAATTTGAATTCAATGAAAAAAAAAATCTGGAATTAAGAATCTACTGATCATGAAACCATTGTCGGAAAAACCTACCTGGTTCACTCATGTCCTTTAGGGAAGGAAATCTGCCGTCCTTACCCGATCTGGCCTACATGTGACTCCAGAGCCACAGCAATGTGGTTGACTCAACTGCCCTCAGGCAACTAGGGATGGGCAATAAATGCTGGTTAACCAGCGACGCCCATGTCCCACGAATATTTTTTTTAAAAAGCAGCCCAAGATAACCAGCCAATGGAGTAGTTTTAATTGCAGTTACTGCTTTCGTGCAGGGAGCCCCAGCCAATTTACATACAGTTGACTCCGATCAATGAGAACGGATAATCTATTTTAAATGTTTGGGAATCCGATATTGTGAATGCTCCTGCAGTTTGAGATATTTGATAGCACGCACTGATAAACGGAAGTTGCTTTTTTTAAAAAAAATTTCCAGTTGACTTTTGGCGAGTTGGTATCTCGCACTGAGCTTGCGACAGGGTTCCTGTGTTTGAGGGCCCACGCACACACGAGTATTTTGCAATGTTTGTACAGTCTGACACACTCTCGAGCTCAGCTGATGGGCAGCCTTTCTCTGATGCTCATTTTCACTGCAGCCCAGGATGATTTGCACAGTGTTTGAACAAAAGCAGAGGAGGCGAGTGGGAGGATTGCTCAGCACTTAACATTGTTAGGTCGAGAGTAAGGTCAGCGAGTGCAGGAAATTTATTACACCGGAGATATCTCGGGAGACATCGCATTATTTTTTTGAAATGAAAGGCAGTTATCAATCAGTGGAACGCTGAGGCTTTCCCTCCTTGGCCCTCAGTCCCAAGTATAAACCAAGCTGAGATGCTTTATAAAAATTCCCAAGGAATGTGGAACCATAAGACATAGGAGCAGAATTAGACCACTCGGCCCATCGAGTCTGCTCCGCCATTCAATCATGGCTGATATTTTTCTCACCCCCATAACCCCCGATCCCCTTATTAGTCAAGAACCTATCTCTGTCTTAAAGACACTCAATGACCCGGCCTCCACAGCCTTCTGCGGCAAAGAGTTCCACAGATTCACCACTCTCTGGCTGAAGAAATTCCTCCTCATCTCTGTTTTAAAGGATCGTCCCTTCAGCCTGAGGTTGTGCCCTCTGGTTCTAGTTTTTTCTACTAGTGGAAACATCCTCTCCACGTCCACTCTATCCAGGCCTCGCCGTATCCTGCAAGTTTCAATAAGATCCCCCCCTCATCCTTCTAAACTCCAATGAGTACAGACCCAGAGTCCTCAACCATTCCTCACACGACAAGCTCTACATTCCAGGGATCATTCTTGTGAACCTCCTCTGGACCCTTTCCAAGGCCAGCATATCTTTCCTTAGATATGGGGCCCAAAACTGCTCACAATACTCCAAATGGGGTCTGACCAGAGCCTTATACAGCCTCAGAAGTACATCCCTCCTCTTGTATTCTAGCCCTCTTGACATGAATGCTAACATTGCATTTGCAAAGAACCTGCAGTTAACAAGTAACTGACGTGATGGTAATTAGGGTCATCCAGACTCAAAATGTTAACTCTATTCTGTCTCCACAGATGCTGCCTGACCCGAGATTTTTCAGCTTTTCCTGTTTTTTGTGGCGTATTATTTGCCTATTCGGTGACCACCTAAACAATGACACACCAGTGTTGATATCACCGAGCGCAGAGAGGGTTTTACTCCATTCATCCCTGGGGAGAGGGGCTGATCTTACAAGGAAGGTTTGAACAGATTGGGCCGACACCCAATGGAGTTGAGGTGATCTTATTTGAAACATACAAGATCCCGAGGGGATGTAACAGGATAGATACCCAGAGAACAGGGCTGAGGGGGACTAGGAGGAGGGTGACACAGTATAGGATAAGGGGCCTCCCATTCAGACAGAGATGAGGAGATTCTCTTAAGGTTAACGTGCAGGTTCAGTCGGCAGTTAGGAAGGCAAATGCAATGTTAGCATTCATGTCGAGAGGGCTAAAATACAAGAGCAGGGATGTACTTCTGAGGCTGTATAAGGCTCTGGTCAGACCCCATTTGGAGTATTGTGAGCAGTTTTTGGGCCTCATATCTAAGGAAGGGTGTGCTGGCCTTGGAAAGGGTCCAGAGGAGGTTCACAAGAATGATCCCTGGAATGAAGAGCTTGTCGTATGAGGAACAGTTGAGGACTCTAGGTCTGTACTCACTGGAGTTTAGAAGGATGAGTGGAGGATCTTATTGAAACTTACAGGATACTGCGAGGCCTGGATAGAGTGGACGTGGAGAGGATGTTTCCACTAGTAGGTAAAACTAGAACCGGAGGCACAACCTCAGGCTGAAGGGACGATCCTTTAAAACAGAGATGAGGAGGAATTTCTTCAGCCAGAGAGTGGTGAATCTGTGGAACTCTTTGCCGCAGAAGGCTGTGGAGGCTGGGTCATTGAGTGTCTTTAAGACAGAGATAGATAGGTTCTTGATTAATAAGGGGGGTCAGGGGTTATGGGGAAAAGGCAGGAGAATGGGGATGAGAAGAATATCAGCCATGATTGAATGGCAGAGCAGACTCGATGGGCCGAGTGGCCAGATTCTGCTCCTATGTCTTATGGTCTGAAATTGTTTCTGTGTCTGAGCAGTTCTCTTCTCCCAGAGAGCAGTGGAGGTTGGGTCACTGAATGCTTTCAGTGCTGACTTGGACTGATTTTGATGGACAAGAGTAACAAGGGGTATGGGAGGCAGGCAGGGAATTGGAGTCCAGACCCCAGCAGCATCAGCCGTGACATTGAATGGTGGGCAGAGCAGGCATCTTCCTGCTCCCGAGTCCTGGCACCTTCCCATCACCTGCCCAGCATGAATTGCAAGGGCTCCCCACAGCCTGGTTGTTGCATAAGCCAGCCAGGCAGTGAGCTAATCCACTCACCCCGTCTATTTTTGGGACTGTGGGTCGAGAGGAATGCTGGTTGAGGATAGCAACGAGGGAACTCCCTACTCTTGTGCCATGAGAATGTTCAGCATTCCCTGGAACACACAGCAGGAGCTTGGCTACACACGTCATCTGGAAAGCTAGCTGGCTGACTAGCGAACACTGCACTGGACACCACCAATTAGCCCGAATAGGCTGTGCTGAGGGCTTGGAAAGTGAACTTAGAACTTCCTAACACCTGCTGCCAAGTGAGCTAGGGTTATTACATTGATCATGAAGTTTCTACTCCACTCTGCAGCAGGACTGGGGAGAGCAGAGAAGCAGGCAGCTGTCTCTCTTAGAACAAAAAAGATTTGATCGGTGAGGAGTAAAGGTTTGCACTGACAGGTGACTCGGAGCACAGGGATTTAAAATTATCCCCAGTAAGCTCAAGTTGTGGGGGGGAGGCCGAAAGACCTCTTTCTGCACTGTCGGGATCTAAATGGTTCTGCCTAAAGATTGTGAGAATTGCTTTAAAAATGCAGAGTTTCCTTGAGAAACATTTCTCAAGATAAAAAAAAAACATTGATTATTTGTTTCTTTAACAGACTGGATACTAAGATAGGAAGGAATTTCACAAGTACAATGTCAGCAACAGAGGTAGGCGTTGGTCCATCAGAACTTTCCCAATTCTGCAAGACGAGATTTCCGTATAAGGTGCGTTTCCCAAATTAACCTGTGAACAATTATCAACTGTGCAAGCTCCCCAGTTAGTGCCACTCTGCTCTGCCCCGTCCCTGCAAACTACTTCATTGGCTGTTTATTTTGGGTTGCTTTTTAAAAAAATATCCGTGGGACATGGGCGTCGCTGGCTGGGCCAACATTTATTGCCCATCCCGACTTGCCAGAGGGCAGTTGAGAGCCAACCACATTGCTGTGAGTCACATGTAGGCCAGACCGGGTAAGGACGGCAGATTTCCTTCCCTAAAAAGGACATGAGTGAACCAGATGGGTTTTTCCGACAATGGTTTCATGATCAGTAGATTCTTAATTCCAGATTTTAAAAAAAATTGAATTCAAATTCCACCATCTGCTGTGGCGGGATTCGAACCCGGGTCCCCAGAACGTTAGCTGAGTTTGTGGATTAATAGTCTAGCGATAACAACACTCGGCCATCACCTTCCCCTGGAGGCATCTTTCCCCAGCAAAGATCCAGTATCAAAACGACAGGTCAAATGGCCTCCTCCTGCACAGCGAAGTTCCCGCAATTCTATCCCTAAAGGCTTCAGGAGCAACCTATTCCTTCAGCAGATAAGCTGAATAAGGGCCACTCAACTAACTTCACAGCTTCTAGAACAGTTCAGCCAATAATGCCTCGTTCATCACAGCAAGGCTTCCAAATTGAGGCATGTTATCAGCCCCCTGCTCTGTAACAAGCTGCTCTCACTGCTGGAAACTTTCAGCTTTTCAGTTCTGTGACAAATTTATTCTTGTACACAACAAGTAACAACAAAATTAACACCACTTTGCACTCAGGAAGCACGCAAGCATTAAACAGCAGGTCAGAGGCTGGACTGCAATCTTGTTATCTCTAATGCGGAGGCAGATACAAACCATGTGTGATTTAATCATCTAATGAGAATCATTTCTCGGACTCCTGGATAGGTGTGCAAAGTACAGCTCACATGCAGCAAGAAGTGATTGCCTAAACTATGAGACAGAGCATCTCAGTCTCAGCTGTCCACACACAATCTTCTCTCACATCTCAAAGACAATGTTGACAGGAAAAAGGGATAGTGGATCCGTTCGGATGGTTCCCTGAGCAGACTGTCAGTGTCATCTGGCAGAATGCCTCATCATCAGAACTTACAAAAAGACCTGGTGAAAAGGACACTTCCCTTCAGATCCTTCATGCACGCTCGAGGTCTCAACACAACCGCAAGCGGGGGTGATGAGACGGTTGCACACCTCCTTGCAGAATGTGCCTTTGCAAAAGGTGATGTGGAGTGAGATGCAGTGGTATTTGTCAAGGTTCGTCCCGAGCAGCTCGGTGACGCAGGACTCTGTGCTCTGTGGGCTGTTTCCGGGGACGCACACCGAGACAAATATCAACTGCTGCTGGAGGGTCATCAACTCGGTGAAAGACGCTCTTTGGTCCGCCCGAAACTTGCTGATCTTCCAGCGCAAAGATTGGTCCTCGACCGAGTGTTGCAGACTGGCACATTCCATGGTCTAGGCCTACGTGCTGAGGGACACGCTCAAGCTTGGGGCAGCCAAGGCACAATGGGGAAGGGCCACCATTTAAAGCCTTTCAACCAAGGCAGACCAAGGGGGCCAGTAACTGTAAAAAAAACCCTCGGACTGTGTAACGGTGTGCAACTCTGTAAAAACAGCACAGAGTGAAATGTGAGGAATACTGCGTCCAGTTCTGGTCGCCACACTACCAGAAGGACGTGGAGGCTTTGGAGAGAGTACAGAGGAGGTTTACCAGGATGTTGCCTGGTATGGAGGGGCTTGGTTACGAGGAGAGATTGGGGAAACTGGGGTTGTTCTCCTTGGAAAGACGGAGGATGAGGGGAGACTTAATAGAGGTGTATAAAATTATGAAAGGCATAGATAGGGTGAACGGTGGGAAGCTTTTCCCCAGGTCGGTGGTGACGTTCACGAGGGGTCATAGGTTCAAGCTGAAGGTGGGGGGGGGGGGGGGGAGGAGGTTTAACACAGATATCAGAAGGACATATTTTACACAGAGGGTGGTGGGGGCCTGGAATGCGCTGCCAGGCAAGGTGGTGGAGGCGGACACTTTGGGAACGTTTAAGACTTATCTAGATAGCCATATGAACGGAGTGGGAATGGAGGGATACAAAAGAATGGTCTAGTTTGGACCAGGGCTTGGAGGGCCGAAGAGCCTGTTCCTGTGCTGTATTGTTCTTTGAGTGTACATAGTTTGAAGAACTGAACTGTAATCTCTTGGAACTGAGCACCGTAAAATTTTGAAGTTAAGGAAATTGTAAATGACTGTTTGTAACGATTGGAAATGTTGTTTCTGTGATGGTTTATTGCAGAGTATGAATAAAGTATATTTTTGAAATAAAAACAATGTTGACAAGACTCTCAATCCTCACCTCCCTTCATTGTGTCAAGCTCCATCACCTCCCTCCTCCCTTTGCCTGGCGAAGACAAGTGAAGACACTGCCAAGCAGCCCAGGAAACAGTCAGCAGCACTGTCCAGGGTCAACAGGACAGAGGAACAGCTGGCCTGCCAATGGGCAAAATGGGCCAGGGAACTCCCGATTATATCCTTCAACACCAACTCCAACTCCCCACCTCTGGAATCATATGCGTGGTCAGAGTCAGATTTTGTGATGCCCCACAGGGTTAAACAGCAGGCCACACATGCAGCCAGGGTATCGACACACTTGGACAACATTCAGAAAACCCAGCTTCACGTCTGAGCATGAATCGGTGACTGTAATCAAATCACGTCCGGATATTGAGCGAGTCATTCTAAATTCAATCCAGACCAAATTTACTCATGAGCAGGTATATTCAATATTTAACCAGCGACCAATAGACATTTCTATCCCCTCAAATTGATTTTTTCCCTGAACTGTGACTGCAGTACAGTGCCCACATAAACAAAACCCTACCCCAGGAAGTATTTTGTACACCAGGTGTGACACAACACTGTGTGTGTGTGCGCGTGCATGTGTGAACGCACGTGCGGCACTAATCCAACTTCATGCACATTCACAAATGGCAATTTGTCCAAAATCTCCTGCCTTGCTACAGGAATGACTGCAAAAACAAAACACAACACCTGACATCAGTCATCGCAAAAATGCTACAATCTTTCGGCAAGGGAGACTTAAAAACGCGATCAGAAAATCATTGTAGCATCAGACTAAGTTGACGTAGTTTTATGAAAGGAGAAATCATAGAGACATAGATAGTTCTGGACAAACGTGAGGCAATGCATTTGGAAGGTCTAATACAGATAGGAAATATACAGTAAATGGCAGAACCCTGAGGAGTATTGATAGGCAAAGGGATCTGGGTGTACAGGTCACTGAAAGTGGCAATGCAGGTGGAGAAGGTAGTCAAGAAGGCATACGGCATGCTTGCTTTCACCAGCCGGGCATTGAGTTTAAAAATTGGCAGGTCATGTGGCAGCTTTATAGAACCTTAGTTAGGCTGCACTTGGAATATAGTGTTCAATTCTGGTCGCCACACTACCAGAAGGATGTGGAGGCTTTGGAGAGGGTACAGAAAAGATTTACCAGAATGTTGCCTGGTATGGAGGGCATTAGCTATGAGGAGAGGTTGGAGAAACTTGGTTTGTTCTCACTGGAACGACAGAGGTTGAGGGGCGACCTGATAGAAGTCTACAAGATTATGAGGGGCATGGACAGAGTGGATAGTCAGAAGCTTTTTCCCAGGGTGGAAGAGTCAATTACTAGGGGGCATAGGTTTAAGGTGCGAGGGGCAAGGTTTAAAGGAGATGTACGAGGCAGATTTTTTTTTTTTAAAACACAGAGGGTGGTGGGTGCCTGGAACTCGCTGCCGGGGGAGGTAGTGGAAGCAGATACGATAGTGACTTTTAAGGGGCGTCTTGACAAATACATGAATAGGATGGGAATAGAAGGATATGGTCCCCAGAAGGGTAGGGGGTTTTAGTTCAGTCGGGCAGCATGGTCGGTGCAGGCTTGGAGGGCCGAAGGGCCTGTTCCTGTGCTGTAATTTTCTTTGTAAGAGCAGAGGGAGGTCATTCGGCCCTTCGAGCCTGCTCCGCCATTCATCCCGATTGTCGCTAATCGTCCAACTCAATAGCCTCATCCTGCTTTCCCCCCCATGACTTGTTGCGAATGGGATCAACGGTTATGTCAGACAAATGTATGCAAGAGGTTTTTTGAGGATGTAACGAGTGCGTCAAGGGGAACCTGTAGAAGTGGAAAACTTAAATTTCCAAAAGGCATTCGATAGGGTGTCCCACAAAAAGGTCAACACACAAGATAAAGAGGGGGAGGGGGGGTAAGAACATTGAATACAGGAGTTGGGACGTCTTGTTGAAGTTGTACAAGACATTGGTAAGGCCACACTTGGAATACTGTGTGCAGTTCTGGTAACCCTATTATAGAAAGGATATTATTAAACTAGAAAGAGTGCAGGAAAGATTTACTAGGATGCTACCAGGACTTGATGGTTTGAGTTATAAGGAGAGGCTGGATAGACTGGGACTTTTTTCTCTGGAGCGTAGGAGGCTGAGGGGTGATCTTATAGAGGCCTATAAAATAATGAGGGGCATAGATCAGCTAGATAGTCAATATATTTTCCCAAAGGTAGGGGAGTCTAAAACTAGAGGGCATAGGTTTAAGGTGAGAGATACAAAAGGGTCCAGAGGGGCAATTTTTTCACACAGAGGGTGGCAAGTGTCTGGGACGTGCTGCCAGAGGTAGTAGTAGTGGTGGGTACAATTTTGTCTTTTAAAAAGCATTTAGACAGTTACATGGGTTTAGAGGGATCTGGGCCAAATGGGACTAGCTTCGGGGTTTTAAAAAAAAAGGGGGCAGCATGGACAAGTTGGGCTGAAGGGCCTGTTTCCATGCTGTAAACCTCTATGACTCTACATAAGGGGGAATGATATTGCTTCCTGGGACGAGAAGGCTGTCCCCTGATGAGAGGCTGAGTAAGTTGGGTCCACATTCTCTGGAGATTCGAAGAACTCGTAGTGATTGCATTGAAATATAGAAGATTTGTTAAAAATGTGAAAACCTGAAGGGTTTAAAACTCATTGCAATAATCCCACCTATAAAAAAGGGGTGGTTAAACTTTAATTTCCCAACATGCAAACTTCAGTGCCGCACTCTGCACACACAGCGAGATACACCGATGCAAAAGGTTCACAAGGAGGCTTGGTTAATAAAGCCAACAGCAGCTGTTATCACAGGAGCTGCTCACCAGTTGACACTGTGCTCGAACAGTGGATCTTTCCACTGAAAACACTTTACACTGTGCCAAGCAAGTGATTACAGTTTAACAGGGAAGAAATCAAGTCAATGAAACCTTTGACATTGCTATCGATCCCAGTCACTTCCTCTAAATCTCAACTTGTTAATTCAGAAGCAGGCAGGGGACCTGGAGAGACGGAAGGGGTCAAGCATCTCAGTACTTACGGCTGCCATGGTAACAGAATGATTGAAAACTTGTCCTCGGCGAGCTGGTGCCTGGTTTGTGAGGGAGAGAGAGAGAGAGAGATTACAAAAACTGGTCAAGATTATTACACAGCCCAAATTTGAATCTAAGGTATTTCAGCAAATATTAAATAGGAACAACAGTTAACTTTACCAAATCTTTAAGAGTTTGGAGTTTTGATTTGATTCAAATTATTGTGACACATGTATTAACAGTGAAAAGTATTGTTTCTTGTGCGCTATACAGACAAAGCATACCGTTCATAGAGAAGGAGAGAGTGCAGAATGTGTTACACTCATAGCTTGCATTAAGTTGATCTTTCTCTACACCCTAGCTAAGTCCATTCAAAAGTCTGACAGCAGCAGGGAAGAAGCTGTTCTTGAGTCGACTGGTACATGACCTCAGACTTTTGTATCTTTCTCCCGACGGAAGGTGGTGGAAGAGAGAATGTCCGGGGTGCGTGGGGTCCTTAATTATGCCGGCTGCTTTGCCGAGTCAGCGGGAAGTGTAGACAGAGTCAATGGATGGGAGGCTGGGCTACATTCGCAACGTTTTGTAGTTCCTGGCTCGTAGTTATTGTCAAGGCTAACAATTTTGGATGATGTTACGGGATCAGGATGATGAGGTGGCAGAGTGGCGCAGTGGTTAGTTAGCGCTACAGCCTCTGCCAGGGACCCGGGTTCAATTCCAGCCTTAACGATCTTTGATGAAGTGGCAGAGTGGCACAGTGGTTAGCACTGCTGCCTCAGTGCCAGGGACCCGGGTTTGATTCCCGTCTTGGGTCACTGTGTGGAGTTTGCACGTTCTCCCCGTGTCTGCATGGGTTTCCTCTGGGTAAATGTACGGGGTTACAGGGATAGGGCGGGGGAAAGAGGGCCTGGGTAAGATGCGTCTTCCATGTCGTAGGACTTCTCTGATTCTATATGAGGATATAATGCCCCAAAGACCATGACAGCCTCAAAGATGCACAGCAAGAGCCCAATTTGTCCGAGTCATTGTCTTCCAGAGCAGATGTTAAACCAAGGTCCTAGTTCACTGTAAAAGATCCCATGACAGCGTATCATCCTGCCCAGGTCCAATATTCATTCTACAACCCACATCACTAAAAAACATATGATCTGGTCACTGCCACTTGTGGCAGCTTGCTGTGCATAAAATTGGAGCTGTGCTTCCATACTTTCCACACTCCAAAACCACGTCATTGGCTGTAATACCATCCAATAAAGGCTGATCCAACATGGCCTTGAATCCACTCTGCTGCCTGGTCCCTCCCAGAACCTTTGCACATCCCAAGATTGGACATCCCTGGGCTTGTGAAAGGCACTACACAAATGCAAGTCTCCACTTGTGATTTCCCGACAGGTTTTCTAGATCTTATTACCCTCAAATGCCTCAGCTTGGTCACCCCAGGCAGACCTGGCTCCACCAACAGCCTAGAAACACAATTCAATCCAAGTCAGTCACTTCACCCAGTTGGGTTCCAATAGAAAAGGTGTTTAGCCTGCAATATCACCCATGCATCACTTTGGGTGTGGTCATGGAATGATAATAGTTCTGGATAACTTTAACTCGTTTAACTTGATGCTCAAGTACCTTGAGCTCTTCCTCTGGTTCTTATCCAGGTCCTCAGGTGACTCGCCCCGAGACCAGTGGAAACAGTTTCTCCCAATTTGTTCTGACAAGCTAGGAGGAGTAGGCCATTCAGCCCCTCAAGCCTGCTCTGCCATTCAATAAGATCACAGCTGATTGTGGAATGAAGTTACAATCCATTCTCATCTCCCAATAACTTTTCACCCTCTTGTTAATCTAGAATCTATCCACTTCTGCCTTTGAAATACTCAGATTCTGCTTCCACTGCCTTTCCAGGAAGAGAGAGTGTTGTAGCGACTCTTGATCCTCGGAGAAATTTTCCCCTGATCTCCGTCTTAAATCATCAAACCCCTTCATCATTTTGAACATCCCCTCAGTCTCCCGATCTTGGGTTTTCTTTTAATGTCACTGCATTGAACAGCCAATCCCTTTCTGGTGATGCCACCTCTAGTTTTTGGGCAGATTCGGAATGAGTGATACATTGCAGTGTCACTCCCGACCCAGAACACTTCTTTCTTCTTCTGAATCACTTTTTCTTTTACAAGAGGGTTTCTTCCACCTCTGAGAAGTTGCGTGTGGATCAGCCAGTACTGTCACGTTCAGGGAATGCTTCTTACAGCTGAGGCAAGCTTACATCCACAGTGAGTCCCCCAGATCCAGCACCACCTCCTCCCTGCCACCAATTAGGGATGATCAGCCATTACAAGTGCATTACAGCCAATCACATGCAGGAATAAAGGAAGGCACAGCCCTCATTTTATGCACAGCAAGCTCTGGGGGTGCAAAGGAGATTCACGAGGTTGATTCCGGAGTTGAGAGGGTTGGCTTATGAGGAGAGACTGAGTAGACTGGGGCTATACTCATTGGAATTCAGAAGAATGAGGGGAGATCTTATAGAAACATATAAGATTATGAAGGGAATAGATAAGATAGAAGCAGGGAAGTTGCGTCCACTGGTGGGTGAAACTAGAACTAGGGGGCATAGCCTCAAAATAAGGGGAAGCAGATTTAGGACTGAGTTGAGGAGGAACTTCTTCACACAAAGGGTTGTGAATCTGTGGAATTCTCTGCCCAGTGAACCAGTTGAGGCTGCCTCATTGAATGTTTTTAAGGCAAGGATAGTCAAATTTTTGAACAGTAAAGGAATTAAGGGTTATGGTGAGCGGGCGGGTAAGTGGAGCCGAGTTCACAAAAAGATCAGCCATGATCTTATTGAATGGCGGAGCAGGCTCGAGGGGCCAGATGGCCTACTCCTGCTCCTAGTTCTTATGTTCTTATAAATGGCAGTGTGGCAGTGACCAGATGATGTGTTTTTTAGTGATGTGGGTTGGGGAGTGAATATTTGACCTGGGCAGGATGGAACACTGCCATGGGATCTTTTACAGTGAGCTGAGGCCTTGGTTTAACATCTCCTCTGAAACCGAGAGACTAGGACAAACTGGGCTCTTGCTGTGCATCTTTGAGGCAAATTCGGTCTTTCACGGGTAATTACATTTGTATTGTCATTGGAAATATAGTCAGCCTTGGCAATAACTACAAACTATTCATAATCCTTGGGGTTACCATTGACCAGAAACTCAACTGGACTCATCACATAAACACACAGTGGCTACAAGAGCAGGTCAGAGGCTGGGAATACTGCAGTGAGTAACTCACCTCCTGACTCCCCAAAGCCTATCCACCATCTACAAGGCACAAGTCAGGAGTGTGATGGAATACTCCCCACTTGCCTGGATGGGTGCAGCTCCAACAAGAAGCTCGACACCATCCAGGACAAAGCAGCCCGCTTGATTGGCACCACAGCCACAAACACCCACTCCCTCCATCACCGACGCTCAGTAGCAGCAGTGTGTACCATCTACAAGATGCACTGCAGCAACTTACCAAAGTTCCTTCGACAGCACCTTCCAAACCCATTACTGCTAACATCTGGATGGACAACGGCAGCAGATACACTCACTCACTGTCCTGACTTGGAAATATATTGGCCATTCTGTGGATGTGGATACATGTGTAGTGATGCTTGGATAGTGATCTCTTCCTTGATTGTAGAAACTATTAATAATCTAATGCTTACAGTATTATAGTATAAGTGAGCATAAACTATTGCCTGGCTCCTGGGTGAGGTCATGTGATGGTATGGCCTTGCTCTGCAGACAACTGGCCAGTGAAGGTCAGCATGAGGAGTGCACGAAGCATGATTATCCTCCGATTGGTAACGGGTATATTGGGGCTATAGCTGGTAGGCTATCAGGTCGCTTGCATGCGTTAGAAAAAAAAGTATTTGTATTGTACCAAAACAAAGAAGTGTGTTCAGTCTCCCCTGAGGACTGCAAGCTTTGTTAGCCTGCATCATTATGGAAGACTGACCCGACATAATGAACTAAAATGAAATAAAGAGGTTGATTAAACATCTGGAGTTGAATCGATTTGTTGTCGAACCAAGCCGGATAGTGTATTTTGGGAATCTCAGTTCCTTCACTGTCGCTGGGTCAAAATCCTGGAACTCCCTCCCGAACAGCACCGTGGGTATACCTGCACCACAGACTGCAGTGGTTCAAGAAGGCAGCTCACCACCACCTGAGCAAGGGGCAATAAATGCTGGCCTAGCCAGTGACACCCACATCTCATGAAAATAATAAGGAAAATGACAAAGTCAAGTTGTCCCATCACAGCTGGGGCAGGCAGTCGATATCATTCAAAAGCCCCAATCAACAAGGCATAATTATTGAAAAATTTACATTCTTATAGCACCTTGCACAACCTTCCACCTCACATCCAAATTAAAAATAAGTGGTGACGATTAGAAGGACAGAAAGATGACAGCTAATTTGCACACAGCAAACTCCCACAACGAGATCTATGACCAAACCAGTGGGTCTGTCTTTTGTGAATATTAGAAAGATGAACACCAGAAAAACTGCCTTGATTTCACTTGAATGGTGCCGTGAGATGTTCAACATCCAGGTCAGAAGGCAGAAGGAAACCCTTGTTAAAACGACAGCACCTCTGACAGTGCAACACACACTCAGTACTGGTACTGGGAATGTCAGCCTGGATTTGTTTTCTGCAGAGAGATTTGAACCCACAACATTCAGAGACAGAGGTCTGAGCTATAGTTGACAGATGTCGGCATTGACAAGTTGGGCCGAAGGGCCTGTTTCCATGCTGTAAACCTCCATGACTCTATGTCCTTTAGGGAAGGAAATCTGCCCTCCTTACCTGGGTTTGGCCTACATATGACTCCAGATCCACAGCAATGTGGTTGTCTCTTAACTGCCCTCTGAAATATCAGTTCTCAGTGGCCTTTGTAATGGATGGTTGAAGGATAATTAGGGATACTTGCCCAGTTGGTGATATCCACATCCCATGAACGAATCAAAAGATGGGCTGTGTAGTCATTCAGCCAAGGCCAGTTTCCCTTCACCAACACATACATAAAAGCCAAAAGAGTGATTAGGGAGAGAGTAAGGCCTCTTAAGGATCAACAAGGTCATCTATGTGTGGATGGGTGACCCACAAGAGATGGGCGAGATCCTATTTCTCATTAGTATTGACTGTTGAGAAAAGCATGGATGTTAGGGGACATAAATAGTGATGTCTTGAGGAGTGTACATATTACAGAGAGGAGGTCTTAAAGCGCATCAAGGTAGATAAATCCCCGGGACCTGATGAAGTGAATCCCAGGACATTGTGGGAGGCTAGGGAGGAAATTGCAGGTCCCCTAGCAGAGATATTTGATTCATCGATAGTCACAGGCGAGGTGCCTGAAGATTGGAGGGTGGCAAATGTTGTGCCTTTGTTTAAAAAGGACTGCAGGGAAAAGCTTGGGAACGACAGGCCGGTGAGCCTCACATCTGTGGTGGGCAAGTCGTTGGAAGGTATTTTGAGAGACAGGATATACAGGCATTCAGAGATGCAAGGACTGATTAGGGACAGTCAGCATGGCTTTGTGAGTGGAAAATCATGTCTCACAAATTTGATTGAGTTTTTTGAAGGGGTAACCAAGAAGGTAGATGAGGGCAGTGCAGTTGATGTTGTCTACATGGACTTTAGCAAGGCCTTTGACAAGGTACCGCATGGTAGGTTGTTGCATAAGGTTAAATCTCACGGGATCCAGAGTGAAGTATCTAAATGGATACAAAATTGGCTTCTTGACAGAAGCCAGAGGGTGGTTGTAGAGGGTTGTTTTTCAAACTGGAGGCCTGTGACCAACGGTGTGCCTCAGGGATCGGTGCTGGGTCCACTGTCCACTTTGTCATTTACATTAATGATTTGGGTGAGAATTTAGGAGGCATGGTTAGTAAGTTTGCAGATGACACCAAGATTGGTGGCATAGTGGACAGTGAAGAAGGTTATCTCCGATTGCAACAGGATCTTGACCAATTGGGCCAGTGGGCTGATGAATGGCAGATGGAGTTTAATTTAGACAAATGTGATGTGATGCATTTTGGTAGACTGAAGCAGGGTAGGACTTACTCAGTTAATGGTAGAGCGCTGGGGAGAGTTACAGAACAAAGATCTAGGGGTACAGGTTCATATCCCCTTGAAAATGGAGTCACAGGTAGACAGAGTGGTGAAAAAGGCATTCAGCATGCTTGGTTTCATTGGTCAGAACACCGAATACAGGAGTTGGGATGTCTTGTTGAAGTTGTACAAGACATTGGTAAGGCCACACTTGGAATACTGTGTACAGTTCTGGTCACCCTATTATAGAAAGGATGTCATTAAGCTAGAAAGAGTGCAGAAGAGATTTACGAGGATACTACCGGGACTTGATGGATTGAGTTATAAGGAGAGGCTGGATAGACTGGGACTTTTTTCTCTGGAGCGTAGAAGGCTGAGGGGTGATCTTGTAGAGGTCTATAAAATAATGAGGGGCATGGATCAGCGAGATAGTCAATATCTTTTCCCAAAGGTAGGGGAGTCTAAAACTAGAGGGCATAGGTTTAAGGTGAGAGGGGAGAGATACAAAAGCATCCAGAGGGGCAATATTTTCCACACAGAGGGTGGTGAGTGTCTGGAACGAGCTGCCAGAGGTAGTAGTAGAGGCGGGTACAATTTTGTCTTTTAAAAAGCGTTTAGACAGTAACATGGATATAGAGGGATATGGGCCAAAGGTGGGCAATTGGGACTAGTTTAGGGGTTTTAAAAAAAAGGGCAGCATGGACAAGTTGGGCCGAAGGGACCTACAACACCGGGCAAAGCTACGGGCTTAGAAACCCCCATTGGCTGCTTCCCATCGGGTAAACCTCTGCTCACTCAATAAAGCAGGTCATACTCCATGGATCCCACAGGGAGATCTATTGATGATCCCCCGTGGCCTTCTTGGTCATTGTAACAGGCTGGATTTAGAGAAGCCCCAAATATATTGTATTGTGGCTATTTGCCATTTTGTGCTTTGCAATCCCAATGCATCGGGTGCCTTCCACATTACCCCCCACCTCAGGCCCACGTCCGTCATCGTCCACATCAATGGCTTGAAGATCCAGACCTGCCTTAAGCAGATAATCAATGTTCATCTTAGCAGCATATTCATCCATGCAGGATTCATTCTACAAGAGCCTCAAACAGCTGACAGTACGTTCAAACAGTGCTGCCAAAGGAAGGGGCAGTCACCTCGCCTGGCTGAACAAAAAGCATCAAGGCCAAAGCAAAGCCAAGGGTGAAAACCTACAAAAAAAAATCTCAGCATCCTGGAGCCCACTGTGAGAATGAGCCAAGCCAATTTCATAAAAATGTGGACCTTACTATCACAAACACAGCTTGGAAAAAGCACATCTGGACCTGACATGTACCCAACATCAGGTTAAACACATCACACACCGGTCAGCAATCACAACTTGTTACGTGCCACTAGAATTCATGGAAAAAGAGTACGAAGGAGGCCACTCAGCCCCTGTCACCCATGCCAGCTCTTTCAAAGAGCTATCCAATGTATTTTCCCAACACCCTGTAAATTACTGACATGAAGGACTGAACCTCCAGTCTTTCTCCTGACTCAATACTTTGTGGTCACTTGACAGGAGGTGCTGGACTTGAATCAAGGCCAAATAGCTAGCTCAGAATGTGAAGTGGTACAGGCTCCAACTACCCCTGGAGCTCAATCCCTCTACCTCGCTCAGACACAATCAGCAAGGCCCCAGCTCCCACCTCTGCCAGACAGCTGATCCCCACTTCATACCATCTGGGCTCCGACAGTTCATCTTGGTTTACTTCTCCCTGACCCCAAGGACAAAGTGACCGGGAGTGCTGCTGGGGATCAGGATAGGGTCCCATGTGGTTAGAACCACCCCCTTCCTTCCCCCCCCCCGCCCTCCAAAAAGTTTCTTTTCCCTCCCCACCCATCCGGCAATGTTCACGTTGTCCTAAAGGGACGATCCTTTAAAACAGAGATGAGGAGGAATTTCTTCAGCCAGGAGAGTGGTGAATCTGTGAGATGTGCTATCAATAAGGCGAAAGACTACCGGTGTGCCAATACAAGTGTAGGCTTTTATTCACAACAGAATCAGGAGCAGATCCCAACAAATAACCAACCTGGACTGAACAAGGGGGAGGAGACAGCCACCTTTATACTAGGTGCCGAGGGGAGGAACCAAACTGGGAGGGGATGTGTCCAGGTATGACAAGCACACACAACGGTGGTCCATATAGGACCAAGGCACAACTGAGGTCCACCACACTGTGGAACTCCTTGCCACAGAAGGCTGTGGAGGCCGGGTCATTGCGTGTCTTTAAGACAGAGATAGATAGGTTCTTGATTAATAAGGGGGTCAGGGGTTATGGGGAAAAGGCATGAGAAAAATATCAGCCATGATTGAATGGCGGAGCAGACTCGATGGGCCGAGTGGCCTAATTCTGCTCCTATGTCTTATGGCCCTTGCTTGACCTGTGCCAATTCATTCATTGCTTGTTACAATTTTCCTGGACACGACAGGAGCATCTATGAATTCAGCTGCTTCACTAATGTTCATTGTTACAAATTTTCCTTTCTTGCAGTGACGAGATTTCCAAAATTAACAGCCGTGTACTCAGGATGGGCAAGGTGATAAATAAAAGGCAGCAACTTCTTCCATTGAGTAAATCTCACATGGGCCAGCTTGAGGGGATGTTTTGTACTGCAGACTGTATGACTGGTCTTATTTTTTAAACAAAAGAGGGGGAAACAACATCAGTCGAAGGTCAGGAGAGGGATACAGATCCCCTTTTTACAATCTGATGTTTCAACAGAAACTAGCACCACAGGAAACTCTGTCAAATCCCCTGCCATTCCAATTCAACTTCACTAACCACCACTTCCCGATTCACTACATCGAATCGGTGACCTTCTGAACTCACCTTGAACCTTCAGCCGGTCTTCTCTATGGAAGGAACCTCCCTTTTTTAAAAATCTGGGGCTACGCAACGTGCCGTGAATTTCCACTAGTTCACTCTAGGGGTCACTGGTCTGGAGTCACATGTAGGCCAGACCAGGTTAGGATGGCAGAATTCCTTCCCTAAATGGGCATTAGTGAAGCAGCGGGGTTCATAGAACCCCTACAGTACAGAAGGAGGCCATTCGGCCCATCGAGTCTGTACCGACCAGGGCGGCACAGTGGTTAGCACTGCTGCCTCACAGCACCAGGGAACCGCGTTCGATTCCCAGCTTGGGTCACTGTCTGTGTGGAGTCTGCACGTTCTCCCCATGTCTGCGTGGGTTTCCTCTGGGTGCTCTGGTTTCGTCCCAGTCTGAAAGATGTGTGGGTTAGGTGGATTGGCCATGATAAATTGCCTCTTAGTGTCAGGGGGACTAGCTAGGGTAAATGCGGCACGGTAGCACAGTGGTTAGCACTGCTGCTTCACAGCTCCAGGGACCTGGGTTCGATTCCCGGCTTGGATCACTGTCTGTGTGGAGTTTGCACATTCTCCTCGTGTCTGCGTGGGTTTCCTCCGGGTGCTCCGGTTTCCTCCCACAGTCCAAAGATGTGTGGGTTAGGTTGATTGGCCATGCTAAAATTGCCCCTTAGTGTCCTGGGATGCGTAGAATAGAGGGATTAGCGGGTAAAATATGTAGGGATATGGGGGTAGGGCCTGGGTGGGATTGTGGTCGGTGCAGACTCGATGGGCCGAATGGCCTCTTTCTGTACTGTAGGGTTTCTATGATTCTATGAAATGCATGGGGTTATGGGGATAGGGTCTGGGTGGGATTGCGGTCGGTGCAGAGTCGATGGGCTGAATGGTCTCCTTCTGCACTATAAGGTTCTCTGATTCTATGACCACAATCCCACCCAGGCCCTATTCCCGTAACCCCACACGTTTACCCTGCTAATTCCCCTGACACTGGGGATTGGGTCAATTTAGCACGGCCAATCAACCTAAACCACAACAGTCTCACAGTCATTACTGAGAGTAATCGTTTCCTTCCAGATTTATTGAAATTCTGTTAATTTCAATTTGTGGTGCTTGGATTTTCAACTCATATCCACCTGATGAACCTAGCCCTCAGAATAACTAGTCCTGTAACATAATTGGTCAATTACTAGGGGGGCACAGGTTTAAGGTGCGAGGGGCAAGGTTTAAAGGAGATGTACGAGGCAGATTTTTTTTTTTACATAGAGGGTGGTGGGTGCCTGGAACTCGTTGCTGGGGGAGGTAGTGGAAGCGGATATGGTAGTGAGTTTTAAGGGGCGTCTTGACAAATACATGAATAGGATGGGAATAGGGGGATATGGTCCCCGGAAGGGTAGGGGGCTTTAGTTCAGTCGGGCAGCATGGTCGGTGCAGGCTTGGAGGGCCGAAGGGCCTGTTCCTGTGCTGTAATTTTCTTTGTTCTATAAGCACTACACTACCAATCCTCCTGTTGTGTCCATGCACCAGACCAGAGTATGTACATTGAAGATGTTTCCCTCGAATCGATAGGACAGAATGGGTAATTAACAATCCAGCGGAGCCACAGGAGCAGTTTTCCTAACGGCTTCAGCAGCATCATCGTCGATACTTCCCATCGAGTCCTAATTCAACAATCGAAAGAAAACACCTTACCCCCCACCCGCAGACCAGCCGCTACCTCCTCCCTCTACAGCAACAGCTTATCTCGTTACTGCTCAAAGACCAGCAAGATCCCAGGCCAATTACTGAAATCAGCATACTGTCAGAGCCACTGCAATTGGACTCAGCCCCATGACTAATGGGAAGGAATACCAAAAGATACAATCCTCTCCCCATGCTGACTATAATCCCAGCTCTGCAGCTTACATACGTAAAGATATAGCTAGCGAGACACACCCTTGCTGTGTGTGTGTGTGTGTGTGTGAATGAGTGCGCGCGGGAAGGTCTGCTCCCGCAGTTAAATTATTCCTGTTACCATCCCCATTGATGTTACAGAATCAGAGGTTTACAGCACGGAAACAGGCCCTTTGGCCCAACTTGTCCCTGCCACCTTTTTTTTAAAAAAAACCCTTAAGCTAGTCCCAATTGCCTGCATTTGGCTCATATCCCTCTAGACCCATCTTACCCATGTAACTATCTAAATGCTTTTTAAAAGATAACATTATACCCGCCTCTACTACTACCTCTGGCAGCTTGTTCCAGACACTCACCACCCTCTGAATGAAACAATTGCCCCTCTGGACACTTTTGTATCTCTCCCCTTAAACCTATGCCCTCTAGTTTTAGACTCCCCTACCTTTGAGAAAAGATATTGACTATCTAGCTGATCTGTGCCCCTCATTATTTTATAGACCTCTATAGGATCACCCCTCAGCCTCCTACGCTCCAGAGAAAAAAGTCCCAGTCTATCCAGCCTCTCCTTATAACTCAATCCATCAAGTCCCGGTAGCATCCTAGTAAATCTCTTCTGCACTCTTTCTAGTTTAATAATATCCTTTCTATAATAATGGGGCAGCACGGTAGCACGGTGGTTAGCACTGCTGCCTCACAGCTCCAGAGACCTGGGTTCGATTCCCAGCTTGGGTCACTGTCTGCGTGGAGTTTGCACAGCCTCCCCGTGTCTGTGTGGGTTTCCTCTGGGTGCTCCGGTTTCCTCCCACAGTCCAAAGATGTGTGGGTTAGGTGGATTGGCCATGCTAAATTGCCCCTTAGTGTCCTGGGATGTGTAGGTTAGAGGGATTAATGGGGCAAGTGTGTGGGGGTAGGGCCTGGGTGGGATTGTGGTCGGTGCAGACTCGATGGGCCAAATGGCCTCCTTCTGCACTGTAGGGATTCTATGATTCTAAAAATAGGGTGACCAGAACTGTACACAGTATTACCAACATCTTGTATAAATTCAACAAGACATCCCAACTCCTGTTATAACTGGATGGGAAGATCCCACAATGGAACCTTAGCTCAAAAGACCGTAACTTTTACTTTCTTTTGCAGCTCACCAGCACCTTCTCAAGGACCTAGCCACCAATGCTTACATCCTTTACAAAAGGATTTTTAAGAATACTTCTTGGCTAACTTTTTGCCCAAGCTTTTGGTCATTGGACTGTTGCGTTTCAATATCATAGATTTGGTTTAACAATTCCCAGTGTGGAGTTATCTTGAGAAATGTCATTATGTTAAAAGGTGCGATCTAAATCAAAGTTATTGTTAGTGTGAGACAGAGTGAAGACTCCGTCTGGAAGTACCCCTGAGCAGGGATCAGAAACCTTCAAGGTAGCAAAGCTAATTGGCCGAACGAGGAGGTGGGGAGGGTTAAAGTTAAAACACAACTAGATTTTTGGCACACTGAATGTATTTGAGATAATCGAACACAGACAAAGACCAGAAGAGGGTTTTGTGAAGCAACCTCAAGAAGGCACTCCTGAACAGATAGTTCCTGATTCCTCCGGTCAGTGCAGGCTTGGAGGGCCAAAGGGCCTCTTCCTGGGCTATAATTTTCTTTGATTCAATTATTGGACAGACTCGGGAAGGTGGGCTCCTGCAGTTGGAGCTCATCCCTTCCCATTACTGCTGTCCAGTCCTGCTAATCAAAGAACAAAGAAAATTACAGCACAGGAACAGGCCCTTCGGCCCTCCAGGCCTGCACTGACCATGCTGCCCGTCTTATCGAAAACCCCCTACCCTTCCGGGGACCATATCCCTCTATTCCCATCCTATTCATGTATTTGTCAAGACACCCCTTGAAACTCACTATCGCATCTGCTTCCACTGCCTCCCCCAGCAGCGAGTTCCAGGCACCCACCACCCTCAGTGTTAAAAAAAAAACTTGCCTCGTACATCTCCTTTAAACCTCGCCCCTCAAACCTATGCCCCCTAGTAATTGACTCTTCCACCCTGGGAAAAAGCTTCTGACTATCCACTCTGTCCATGCCGCTCAATCTTGCAGACTTTTATCAGGTTGCCCCTCAACCTCCATCGTTCCAGTGAGAACAAACCAAGTTTCTCCAACCTCTCCTCATAGCTGATGCCCTCCATGCCAGGCAACACCCTGGTAAATCTTTTCTGTACCCTCTCCAAAATCGTTGGAGTTAGACTCCAGATATCGGAGTAAGACGACTCAGTCCCTGCTGGACAGGCAACGTGAATCCAGAGTTAAGCCAGAATGAAATAGTGAAGCAGTCAGGAGCTGGAGTAGAGCCATACCCTCTTCCAGTGCGACACTGCACTGCGTGTGGAGATCAGTAATCGTCTCCGATTTGGATTTCCAAAGACCAAAAGCGAAGTCAAAGAGGAGGAATTTAAGAAGTGTCTCGAGCAGGAAAGCAAGGTGGTGTTGTTTCGGGAAGAAATTCCAGGGCTTGGGGCCCAGGCAACTAAAGGCACAGCTGCCAATGGTAGAGTGATCAGAATTGGGAATGGGCTAGCATTAGAGGAGTGCAGCGATGTCGGTGGGTTGTGGGGCTGGAGGAGTTTAGAAGGGGGAGTGGGGGAGGGCGGGGGGAGAAGGTGAGGACAAGACGGGATCGGAAAAGGTACAAGAAGGGTGAGTATTTCAAACAAAATCAAGAGCTTGCTTGACCGAGAATGATTTGGGGTCAGCGAGCACAGGGGTGATGGGGGAACAGGGCCTGGGGGCAGAGTTTGGAGGACCTCTACATAGGAACGCTCTAAAATGGAGAAATAGGAGGCCATTCTGCCTCTCAAGTTGGAGTATTGTGAGCAGTTTTGGGCCCCATATCTAAGGAAGGATGTGCCGGCCTTGGAAAGGGTCCAGAGGAGGTTCACAAGAATGATCCCTGGAATGAAGAGCTTGTCGTATGAGGAACGGTGGAGGACTCTGGGTCTGTACTCGTTGGTGTTTAGAAGGATGAGGGGGGATCTTATTGAAACTTACAGGATACTGCGAGGCCTGAATAGAGTGGACGTGGAGAGGGTGTTTCCACTAGTAGGAAAAACTAGAACCAGAGAGCACAACCTCAGGCTAAAGGGACGATCCTTTAAAACAGAGATGAGGAGGAATTTCTTCAGCCAGAGAGTGGTGAATCTGTGGAACTCTTTGCCGCAGAAGGCTGTGGAGGCCAGGTCACTGAGTGTCTTGAAGACAGAGATAGATAGGTTCTTGATTAATAAGGGGATCAGGGGTTATGGGGAAAAGGCAGGAGAATGGGGATGAGAAAAATATCAGCCATGATTGAATGGCAGAGCAGACTCGATGGGCCAGGTGGCCTAATTCTGCTCCTATGTCTTATGGTCTAAGTCTGCTCCACCACTCAATAAGATCACAGCCAATCCGATTACATCTTACTTCAATTTTCTTGCTTATTCCTCATAACATTGTCTTCAATCCCAAGGGAGTCAAGTGTCAAACTGAGCTCCAGTACAAGGTGGTTCCACCTTTTGACTACATCTTTACACATCTCTTTCCCCTTGGGGAATAGTAGAAGGATTACTGGGCTGCTTATCATCCTGTTGTACCACATCATTAACACTCCTTCTGTGACCAAAACATCCAGGAAATAATTCCAAACATTTACAACACTGTGGGAAAAATAATTCCTTTTCTGCTGCTTAAATTGGAGGCCCCTTATTCTAAAATTGGCCCCCTGAGCTTCCAATCCCCCAACGAGCCTCTCAGTTCCTATGCTGTCCAGCCCGTTCATCATCTTTAGGTTTGAATCCAGAGGGTAGGAATGTGGGAGGGCAGCCAGCAGTGGGACGGAATGGTCGAGGCCAGAGGAAACAATGGCATGAGTGAGGGTTTCAGCAGCCGATCAGCTGAGACAGGCAATGGCAGAGGTGCAGAGAAGCAGTCTGAAGGGATGTTGCGAGTGTATGGTCACCTCCGGATGAAAGTTCACCATAGTTTGGTTCGAGTACAGGACAGAGGGGTGGATGAAGGAATTAAATCTGGAGCAGGGACTGAATACAAGGCGTTGGTCGTCCCAATATCATTTTCTACAATGTACAAGATTTCAGGTTTTGTACAGCACCGATCTCAATGTGTTTCATCAGAGCTGTAATAACTTGAGGGCGACTCTGTGACTTACAAGAAGGGTTAAGGGGCGGCACAGTGGCTAGCACTGCTGCCTCACATAAGGACTAGGAGCAGGAGTAGGCCATCTGGCCCCTTGAGCCTGCTCCGCCATTCAATAAGATCATGGCTGATCTTTTCATGGACTCAGCTCCACTTACCCGCCCGCTCACCATAACCCTTAATTCCTTCACTGTTCAAAATATCTATCTATCCTTGCCTTAAAAACATTCAATGAGGTAGCCTCAACTGCTTCACTGGGCAGGGAATTCCACACCCTTTGGGTGAAAACGTTCCTCCTCAACTCAGTCCTAAATCTGCTTCCCCTTATTGAGGCTACGCCCCTTAGTTCTAGTTTCACCCGCCAGTGGAAACAACCTCCCTGCTTCTATCTTATCTATTCCCTTCATAATCTTATATGTTTCTATAAGATCTCCCCTCATTCTTCGGAATTCCAATGAGTGTAGCCCCAGTCTACTCAGTCTCTCCTCATAAGCCAACTCTCTCAACTCCGGAATCAATCTAGTGAATCTCCTCTGCAACCCCTCCAGTGCCAGTATATCCTTTCTCAAGTAAGGAGACCAAGACTGTACACAGTACTCCAGGTGTGGCCTCACCAGCACCTTATACAGCTGCAACATAATCTCGCTATTTTTAAACTCCATCCCTCTAGCAATGAAGGACAAAATTCCATTTGCCTTCTTAATTACCTGCTGCACCTGCAAACCAACTCCTTGAGATTCCTGCACAAGGACACCCAGGTCCCTCTGCACAGCAGCGTGCTGCAATTTTTTACCACGTAAATAATAGTCAATTTTGCTGTTATTCCTACCAAAATGGATGACCTCACATTTACCAACATTGTACTCCATCTGCCAGACCCTCGCCCACTCACTTAGACTATCTGTATCCCTTTGCAGACTTTCAGCATCCTCTGCACACTCTGCTCTGCCACCTATCTTAGTGTCTTCTGCGAATTTTGACACACTACACTTGGTCCCCAACTCCAAATCATCTATGTAAATCGTAAACAATTGCGGTCCCAACACTGATCCCTGAGGCACACCACTAGTCACTGATCGCCAACCAGAAAAACACCCATTTACCCCCACTCTTTGCTTTTTGTTAGTTAACCAATCCTCTATCCATGCTAATACATTACCTGTAACACCGTGCACCTTTATCTTATGCAGCAGTCTTTGGTGCGGCACCTTGTCAAATGCCTTCTGGAAATCCAGATACACCACATCCACAGGTTCCCCATTGTCCACTGCACATGTAATGTTCTCAAAGAATTCCACCAAATTAGTCAAATATGACCTTCCCTTCATGAACCCATGCTGCGTCTTACCAATGGGACAATTTATATCCAGATGTCTCGCTATTTCTTCCTTGATGATAGATTCAAGCATTTTCCCTATTACAGAAGTTAAGCTAACCGGCCTATAGTTACCTGCCTTTTGTCTATCTCCTTTTTAAAACAGTGGCGTCACATTTGCTGTTTTTCAATCTGCGGGAACCACCCCAGAGTCCAGCAAATTTTGGTAAATTACCACTAGTGCATCTGCTATTTCTCCCGCCATCTCTTTTAGTATCCTGGGATGCATTCCATCAGGACCAGGAGACTTGTTACTTTTAGCCCCATTAACTTGCCCAACACTACCTCTTTCGTGATAATGATAGTTTCTAGCAGCACCATGGACCTGGGTTCGATTCCCAGCTTGGGGTCACTGTGTGGAGTTTGCATGTTCTCCCCGCGTCTGCATGAGTTTCCTCCGGGTGCTCCGGTCTCCTCCCACAGTCTGAAAGATATGCTGGTTCGGGTGCATTGGCCGTGCTAAATTCTCCCTCAGTGTACCCGGACAGGCAGCATGGCTAGAGGATTTTCACTTCATTGCAGTGTTAATGTAAGCCTACTTGTGACATTAATAAATAAACTTTACATAAGTATGCATATACAAACAATGGTCAGACAGAACTAAAGACACGACTACACTCTCTACTCCCCGACTCATAAGAACATAAGAACATAAGAACATAAGAAATAGGAGCAGGAGTAGGCCATCTAGCCCCTCGAGCCTGCCCCACCATTCAATAAGATCATGGCTGATCTGACGTGGATCAGTACCACTTACCCGCCCGATCCCCATAACCCTTAATTCCCTTACCGATCAGGAATCCATCCATCCGCGCTTTAAACATATTCAGCGAGGTAGCCTCCACCACCTCAGTGGGCAGAGAATTCCAGAGATTCACCACCCTCTGGGAGAAGAAGTTCCTCCTCAACTCTGTCTTAAACCGACCCCCCTTTATTTTGAGGCTGTGTCCTCTAGTTTTAACTTCCTTACTAAGTGGAAAGAATCTCTCCGCCTCCACCCTATCCAGCCCCCGCATTATCTTATAAGTCTCCATAAGATCCCCCCTCATCCTTCTAAACTCCAACGAGTACAAACCCAATCTCCTCAGCCTCTCCTCATAATCCAAACCCCTCATCTCCAGTATCAACCTGGTGAACCTTCTCTGCACTCCCTCCAATGCCAATATATCCTTCCTCATATAAGGGGACCAATACTGCACACAGTATTCCAGCTGCGGCCTCACCAATGCCCTGTACAGGTGCATCAAGACATCCCTGCTTTTATATTCTATCCCCCTCGCGATATAGGCCAACATCCCATTTGCCTTCTTGATCACCTGTTGTACCTGCAGACTGGGCTTTTGCGTCTCATGCACAAGGACCCCCAGGTCCCTTTGCACGGTAGCATGTTTTAATTTGTTTCCAACTGAGGTTTCTCCCCGCAGGAGGGGTAAAAGAATTATAAATGCCTAGGGCCCAGGTGACTGTTACCGAGGTAATTTTAATTCTAAACTATCAAGGAGAATAAGAGTTCTCCCCCTTTCTGCACTTGGTAAACATTGACATGACTAAGTGTTGGGAGACAGGGGCACACAGATATATCCAGAACAATTTTCTCTCCAAAGGAGAGTACATCTAGCAGCCTGGCAATGCAGAGAGATGCATGTCCTGCTCAGACCCTGTATAAAATTCATTCTCCAGTGCCCACCAGGAACAGGAAGAGAGTACTCATTGATCAGAGTTATCAATAATCACAAGACGCGATTATGAAATGTTCAGACGGTGCTGAGTTTTATGGGGATTATTTAAGGTGATGGAACTCGGATTCACACAGGAGCCTTTGTCTCCCATTTATCCACATCGCACGATCTGACACCAACTGAATTCTCGAGTTGGACACCAATTGAATTCTCGAGTCTAACAACAGTCAGCTGAAAAGAATTAGATTCCAAACAATGCATTGTCTGAAAGAGCAGGTCAGGCTGCACAGGACCAAATTGTGGAGGGTAGTCTGCAGAACACAGTGAGGTTTTGAAGATATTTCGAGACAAAATACACCAGCTATTTCTGGTGATGTCACAGCATCTCAGTCTGATTGATTGAAGTGCATACGACACCTTCCAGATCAGAAGATAACTTCCTTATTGAACTGGTATACGAGTCGCAGTCTAATCAAGCAATAAACAAAAGAGACAGACAGACAGACAAAGGCACAGAGGGGAAAACATGGCAACGTGCAGAAGGTCAGTGAACAGAGAAAGACAAGTTCATCAATTCTGGCACGTTAGATTAACACACCTCCTCCAGAGTTGATGGAAGAGTCCATGCCATAGGAAAAGCTAGAACCAGAGGGCACAACCTCAGGCTAAAGGGACGATCCTTTAAAACAGAGGTGAGGAGGAATTTCTTCAGCCAGAGAGAGGTGAATCTGTGGAACTCTTTGCCGCAGAAGGCTGTGGAGGCCGGGTCATTGAGTGTCTTTAAGACAGAGATAGATAGGTTCTTGATTAATAAGGGGATCAGGGGTTATGGGGGAGGGGGAGGGGGGGGGGGAAATATCAGCCATGATTGAATGGCGTTGCAGACTCGATGGGCCGAGTGGCCTCATTCTGCTCCAATGTCTTATGCCAAAAACGTTCTCCAATTGCTGATTGACCCATCGTGTGATTGCAGCTTTTGCTGGCTTCAAGACATAGCTTGACTTTTTACAATTCATTGTTTTAGCAAGGTCATCGAGAATGACTGCAGGCCGGCCAACATAAACCCTGGAACTGTCAAAGTTGTGTGTAAGCAGTGAGGTGAAAGATTAAACTGTCATATCCACAGGTACAAGAAACCCCTCTCTCAACACCACAGCTGTGTCCCAATGCAACACCATACGGAAGCTGCAAACCTTGTACACAAGGACTGGAAAGGTATGGGACAGATTGACACAATGCACACAGAGTGAGTGCAATCGAACGCAGACTCACTGCCAATGGGGACTAAATGAACAGCTTGTTAAACAGGTGAATATCTATTTCCCCAAATTCAGCAGGAGGCATTCTGACAATTCACAACTGTTTTACGGTGATACTGCAGCTCGGTACAAATACCAGTTCGCACTCTTCCCTTCTGGATCCTCTCCCTGTCCAGAGGTTTCTCCTACAACTGGGGAAAAACCCCAGCTCTTCAATCCAGGCTTCAATGAGAATTCGTCTCACTCTGAAACATGACCTGGTTTACAGTTAAAGGGACCCTGCATTTCTAACATTGAGAGCTTCAAGTTTTTAGGTGTCCAGATCACCAACAACTTGTCCTGGTCCCCCCCATGCCGACACTATAGTTAAGAAAGCCCCACCAACATCTTTACTTTCTCAGGAGGCTAAGGAAATTTGGCATGTCAGCTACGACTCTCACCAACTTTTACAGATGCACCATAGAAAGCATTCTTTCTGGTTGTATCACAGCTTGGTATGGGCTCCTGCTCTGCCCAAGACCGCAAGGAACTACAGAAAGTCGTGAATGTAGCCCAATCCATCACGCAAACCAGCCTCCCATCCATTGACTCCGTCTACACTTCCCGCTGCCTCGGCAAAGCAGCCAGCATAATTAAGGACCCCACGCACCCCGGACATTCTCTCTCCCATCGGAAAAATGGTACGTGATCTCAGACTTTTGTATCAAACGACTCAAGAATAGCTTCTTCCCTGCTGCCATCAGACTTTTAAAATGGACCTACCTCGATCTTTCTCTACACCCTAGCTATGACTGTAACACTACATTCTGCACCCGCTCCTTTCCTTCTCTATGAACAGTATGCTTTGTCTGTATAGCGCGCAAGAAACAATACTTTTCACTGTATGTTAATACATGTGACAATAAATCAAATCAGACATAGTGCTTCCAAAGACCCTGTGGAAACCCGATGGGCTTAATGGCCTCCTGCATGATTCAATGAGTTTCTACAGTGACAGTCCAAGACCCAGCGGGCACAGCAGATGCAGCTGACATAGGACAGCAAGGAGGTGTCACTCGAAGTGAGGGAGCATATTTCATAAAGATTCTGCAGCCAACATTACCAGAGTAGATTAGCCAGCAGTTATCACTGAGCTGTTTGTGGGAGCTTGCTGTGTACAAACTAACTCCTGCCTTTCCAACATTACACACAGTGACCAGACTCCGCTGACCGGAAGTTGCTTTGAGATGTTCGGAGGTTGAGACAGGGACAGTAGGAATGCAAGTTCTTCTGTCATTCCTGCCCCGAACACGATTAAGATTCAAATGAATTAAGGAACAAGTCATGACCTCTTAGAGCAAGAATTGAAAAATCAAACAGTAAACGTTAGAACTGGGGCGGCACGGTGGGTTAGCACTGCTGCCTCACAGCGCCAGGGACCCGGGTTCGATTCCCGGCTTGGGTCACTGTCTGTGCGGAGTCTGCACCTTCTCCCCGTGTCTGCGTGGGTTTCCTCCGGGCACTCCGGTTTCCTCCCACAGTCCGAAAGATGTGCAGGTTAGGGTGCATTAGAAATCATAGAAACCCTACAGTGCAGAAGGAGGCCATTCGGCCCATCGAGTCTGCACCGACCACAATCCCACCCAGGACCTACCCCCACATATTTTACCCGCTAATCCCTCTAACCTACGCATCCCAGGACTCTCAGGGGCAATTTTTAACCTGGCCAATCAACCTAACCCGCACATCTTTGGACTGTGGGAGGAAACCGGAGCACCCGGAGGAAACCCACGCAGACACGAGGAGAATGTGCAAACTCCACACAGACAGTGACCCGAGCCGGGAATCGAACCCGGGACCCTGGAGCTGTGAAGCAGCAGTGCTAACCACTGTGCTACCGTGCCGCCACATTGACCCAAACAAGCACCGGAGTGTGGCGACTAGGGGAATTTCACTGCAACTTCATTGCAGTGTTAATGTAATTGTGACTAATAAATAAAATAAATGATAATACTGAGTGTCTGAAGGTGGAGGGGATGCAAAGAGGTGAACATTTCAGATCCACGATCTATTAGAATTCACAATGACAGGGGGAGGGAGTTCAGCATTTCATTTCATTTCAACCTAAAGTGGAAATGCTCTGAATGTCAAAGCTGCCCTTGGAAAATGAAAGTAGGGCAGATAGAGGAGTCACAGCTCTTTACCTGGCCCGGCAGGTGTACCCCAGGCAACTTACAACACTAATGACAAGAACTGGAGTGGGGGGGGGGAAAGAGATAATCTTACATGAAACACGGTGTTCTCCATGGGAGGGGGTGCTGATAAATGCTCTACAAAGCTTGGGCGGGGTACACTTGTTTTTGTCCCGAATGGGCAGGACGGACCTGTTGTATCCGGCTTCAGTTTACACTTCAACTTCAACTCCAACAAACTCGGGGACAGAGAGGAAGGAACTTCACAAAAAGAGACCTTTCCCCTCGTCTGTTCAAAAATAACTCCAAAGCCAAAGGAAAGGTGAGAGGCAGAGGGAAAAGTGAGTGTCATTTCCACTCTCTGACTGGGAACAAACACACACTAATACAGACATTGGGACAGAGGCAAGTGACTGAGAAACTTGCAGCCACTGTCAGGGGCAGAGAGCCCTGCTGTTTGTGTGCGTGTCTCGTTCCCTCTCTGAGGCTTGTCCCGCAAACTTACCTGAAACTTTGGATGGTGGCGAGAGAGTGAAGTCTTCCAGCCGGTGTGGGATATTCCTAGTAATTGCTGCTCCAGTGAAGATGGCTGCTCTCTTAAATGAGAGGGCGGGACCTCCCCTGCTTGAAGAGTCACAGGGCTGGGCTTGGCTTGGCTCGGCTGCTTTCTCACATGTTGCACTGGGTTCACTCATTCACTGCTGCTGGCGGAAAGGAAACATCAGCTGCAGTTTAAAGCAGGGCACTTGACAATTTTGGGAGCTTCAGACCTCTCAGTGTCAATCCACACACATTATCCCACACTGAATAAGCTGCAGCCACACTTATAAACTGCAGAAATAATATTGGGAAAAAGATACTAAAGTCTGAGGTCACACACTAACCAACTCAAGGACAGCTTCTTCTCTGCTGCTGTCGGACTTTTGAATGGACTTACCTTGCATTAAGCTCAGTGAGTATTCTCACAACACCAGGTTAAAGTCGAACAGGTTTATTTGGTAGCACTATATTAAGTTGATCTTGACTGTAACACTACATTCTGCACTCTCTACTGAGAATCGTAGAATCCTACAGTGCAGAAGGAGGCCATTCAGTCCATCGAGTCTGCACTGACCACAATCCCACCCAGACCCTATCCCCATAACCCCATACATTCACCCTAGCTAGTCCCTTGGCACTAAAGGGCAATTTAGCATGGCCAATCCACCTAACCCGCACATCTTTGGACTGTGGGAGGAAACTGGAACACCCGGAGGAAACTCACGCAGACACGGGGAGAACGTGCAGACTCCATGCAAACAGTGACCCAAGCCGGGAATCGAACTGGGGTCGCTGGCGCTGTGAGGTAGCAGTGCCTTCTCTATGAACAGTATGCTTTGTCTGTATAGCACGCAAAAAACAATACTTTTCACTGTATGCTAATACATAGAGTGATAGAGGTCTACAGCATGGAAACAGGCCCTTCGGCCCAACTTGTCCATGCCGCCCTTATTTTTTTTTAAACCGCTAAGCTAATCTCAATTGCCCGCATTTGGCCCATATCCCTCTATACCCATCATACCCATGTAACTATCTAAATGCTTTTAAAAAGATAAAATTGTACCCGCCTCTACTACTACCTCTGGCAGCTTGTTCCAGACACTCACCACCCTCTGTGTGAAAAAATTGCCCCTCTGGACACTTCTGCATCTCTCCCCTCTCACCTTAAACCTATGCCCTCTAGTTTTAGACTCCCCTACCTTTGAGAAAAGATATTGACTATCTACCTTGTCTATGCCCCTCATTATTTTATAGACCTCTATAAGGTCACCCCTCAGCCTCCTACGCTCCAGAGAAAAAGTCCCAGTCTATTCAGCCTCTCCTCATAACTCAATCCATCAAGTCCCGGTAGCATCCTAGTAAATCTTTTCTGCACTCTTTCTAGTTTAATAATATTCTTTCTATAATAGGGTGACCAGAATTGCACGCAGTATTCCAAGTGTGGCCTTACCAATGTCTTGTACAACTTCAACAAGACGTCCCAACTCCTGTATTCAATGTTCTGACCGATGAAACCAAGCATGCCAAATGCCTTCTTCACCACTCTGTCCACCTGTGACTCCACTTTCAAGGAGCTATGAACATGTACCTCTAGATTTCTTTGTTCTGTAACTCTCCCCAACGCCCTACCATTAACTGAGTAAGTCCTGCCCTGGTTCAATCTACCAAAATGCATCACCTCGCATTTATCTAAATTAAACTCCATCTGCCATTCGTCAGCCCACTGGCCCAATTGATCAAGGTCCCGCTGCAATTGGAGATAACCTTCCCCACTGTCCACTATGCCACCAATCTTGGTGTCATCTGCAAACTTACTAACCATGCCTCCTATATTCTCACCCAAATCATTAATATAAATGACAAATAACAGTGGACCCAGCACTGATCCCTGAGGCACACCGCTGGTCACTGACCCCCAGTTTGAAAAACAACTCTCTACAACTACCCTCTGGCTTCTGTCAAGAAGCCAATTTTGTATCCATTTAGATACCTCACCCTGGATCCCGTGAGATTTAACTTTATGCAACAACCTACCATGCGGTACCTTGTCAAAGGCCTTGCTAAAGTCCATGTAGACAACATCAACTGCACTGCCCTCATCTACCTTCTTGGTTACCCCTTCAAAAAACTCAATCAAATTTGTGAGACATGATTTTCCACTCACAAAGCCATGCTGACTGTCCCTAATCAGTCCTTGTGTCTCTAAATGCCTGTATATCCTTTCTCTCAAAATACCTTCCAACAACTTACCCACCACAGATGTGAGGCTCACTGGCCTGTAGTTCCCAGGCTTTTCCCTGCAGCCCTTTTTAAACAAAGGCACAACATTTGCCACTCTCCAATCTTCAGGCACCTCACCCCTGACTATCGATGATTCAAATATCTCGGCTAGGGGACCCGCAATTTCCTCCCTAGCCTCCCACAATGTCCTGGGATATACTTCATCAGGTCCCGGGGATTTATCTACCTTGATGCGCATCTCCTTCTCTGTGATATGTACACTCCTCAAGACATCAATATTTAATTCCCCAAGTTCCCTAACATCCATGCTTTTCTCAACAGTAAATACTGATGAGAAATATTCATTTAGGACAATAATAAATCATGTGACAATAATAAATCAAATCAAAGAGGGTGTGAATTATAAAGTGACTCTTTCCGATGGGAGGGGAAGCTTTTCTCTCTGTGTGTCAGGAGGCAACCTCTGGGTTTCCAGGCGATCCTGTTTGATTCCCCCTCCCACACGCCCCCCCATTGAATGCTCAGGGATTAAGAGTAATCTGACGCCACAGAAGCCTTGGGAGGAAATATTACAAGGTCACCCAAGCAAATAGCAGGCTCTTAAAAACACAGTTTTCCCAACGCTTGCATTCCTCACACATCAAAGCACGGGAGCTGAGAAAAGGGATGCACTATCCAGGGAGCTTGGCTCTGACTGTAACACTACATTCTGCACTCTTCTTTCCTTCTCTGTGAACGGTATGCTTTGTCTGCATAGCGCGCAAGAAACAATACTTTTCACTCTATGTTAATACTTGTGACAATAATAAATCAAATCATTATCCACATGAACTGACACAGAAGTGATGGGCCAAAGGGCCTTTACTGCACTCTCGACCTCTCTAAAAGAATTATAAAGTGACTCTTTCCAATGGGAGGGGAAGCTTTTTTCTCTGTGTGTCAGGAGGTAGAGTTTGGAGCAGAGCCAAGATCCCTGGACAGTGTCAGGAGATTACTCTTAATCCCTGAGCACTCAATGGGGGGGGGGGTGCTGTGGGAGGGGGAATCAGACAGGATTAACTGTAAACCCAGAGGCTGCCTCCACAGAGAAAAAAAGCTTTCCCTCCCATTGGAAAGAGTCACTTTATAATTCTTGTATCTACCTAGTAGTACCTTTCAGAGAGGTCGAGAGTGCAGTAAAGGCCCTTCAACCTAACCAAAACGTCTTTGGACTGTGGGAGGAAACTGGAGCACCCGGAGGAAACCCACGCAGAAACAGGGAGAACGTGCAGGCTCCCACACAGACAGTGACCCAAGGCCGGAATTGAACCTGGGACCCTGGTGCTGTGAGGCAGCAGCGCTTACCACTGTGCCACCGTGCTGCCCATGGTACACATGGCTGCCACTGTGTGTCAGTGGCAGAGGAAGTGAATGTTGAAGGTGGTGGATGGGTTGTCAATCAAGCGGGGCTGCTTTGTCCTGGATGGTGTCGAGCTTCTTGAGTGTTGTTGGAGCTGCACCCATCCAGGCAAGTGGGGAGTATTCCATCACACTCCTGACTTGTGCCTTGCAGATGGTGGACAGGCTTTGGGGGGGGGGGGGGGCGGGGGGGGGGGGGGTCAGGTGGTGAGTTACTCACTGCAGGATTTCTAACCTCTGACCTGCTCTGGTAGCTACCATGTTAATATTTAGAAGTTAGAAATACTCAAGAGGCCAGAATTCTATCTCAAATGGTTGTGCAGTTGGAGGAGATTGCAGGCTTGGGAAGGGAAAGGTAATGGGGGGCTTTGAAAACCAGGATGAGAATTTTAAAATCAAGCTGTTGTTAGACTGGGTGCCAGTGTAGACAAGTGAGCACGAGGGTGATTGGAGAATAGGTCTTGCTGCAAATTAAGACATAGATGAATCTTGTTTATGGAGGGTTGCACGGTAATCGTTCAGTCTTGAGGTAGTGAAAGCATTAACAGTTCACCTGGAAATTCCCCGAAAAGTCACACACCATCCTGACTTGGAAATATATCGCCATTCCTTCAGTATCGCTGGGTCAACAATCTGGAACTCCCTCGTTAAACTCCCACAGGGACTGCAGCAGTTCAAGAAGTTGGCTCACCACGACCTTCTCGAGGGCAGTTACTGATGGCCAATAAATGCTGACCCAGCCAGCGACGCCCACATCTCAGGGAAGAACAAGAAGAAAGAATGAGTGTTTCAGCAGCAGCTGAGCTGAGATCGGGATGAAACAGGGCTATGTTTTGGAGGTAGAAATCAGATCTCAGTAATTGCAGTGATTCAAGTTGGGAAGCTCACCCTGGGTCAGATGTGACACCGGGATTGCAAAGTATCCGGTTCAGCTGTAGAGAGTTCCAGGATGTGAAGATGCCGGCGTTGGACTGGGGTAAACACAGGATAGAGTCAGTGGTTGGGGGACAGTATTTGGAGCAGGGACCAAAAACAATGACTTCAGTATTCCCAATATTTAACTGGGGGAAATTTTGTATCATGAAAATGTCTTGGAATAAGTCCAAACAAAGTTGGAATTCTCACTGAGGTATTCTTCCACATTTGGCAACAGTTTTGGGATCAGTTGGCTGTTTATGTGGCTAGCTGGATGAATAAACACTGGATTGGTGGATTTGTACAAGTCTTGAAAGAGTTTCCAACCCTGCAAATGGTTGCATAGCCAGCAGGAATTAAAGATTCAGTTATTGGAGTGAAACAGGATAGATTGTGTCAGCCTCGAGCTGCTCTGACACTACGTCAGCTCTCTAACCTCACATCAGATGGAGAGGACTGGATCATTCTACCTGGTCACACCCAGTGTCTACAGAATATCACCCTCCCACGGTATTCCCCAATCCACCAATAGACTTCCAATGGCATGACAGAGGGAAAACTATCTCAGACAGAATGGTCATGATGGAAATCGAGTGGGTGGGGAACAGTGTATAACGGCTGTGAGCTCCATCTACTGTTACATCTTCAAATACTTCTTCTGCCTTACGGGGATAATCCCAGAACCTCATCACAGAGCAATAACTCGCGTTGTCAGAGGAGTGGGTCAACATTTCATTCAGTAGGTGGACAGAGGTGACCAGAAGAAGGAAATAAAATGGGGTTTGAGAATAAAATTCCTTTATTAGTCACAAGTAGGCTTACATTAAAACTGCAATGAAGTTACTGTGAAAATCCCTGTGTCGCCACACTCTGGCGCCTGTTCGGGTACACAGAGGGAGAATTTAGCATGGCCAATTCACCTAACCAGCACGTCTTTTGGACTGTGGGAGGAAACCGGAGCACTCGGAGGAAACCCACGCAGACACGGGGAGAACGTGCAGACTCCGCACAGACAGTGACCCAAGCCATACAGGAAAAAGATGTAAATATTGGGGGATAGTTTGAGGGAGCACTGGCAAGAGAGGTTGGAGTTGACTTGTGTTGTTTCACATGTACAGTGGTGAATAACACCAGAAGTAACTGGGAAATCATCAGATTACCGAACAATAGTAATGAAAAGGTGACTGGAGGGAGAGGAGACAGTGAATGATTTGAAGACAAACACCAGCCAGGTAGACTGCGAGCTAAATGTAGAGTCATAGTGGTTTGGCCCAACTTGTCCATGCCACCCTGTTTTTTTTAACCACTGAGCTAGTCCCAATTGCCCGTGTTTGGCCCATATCCCTCTATACCCATCTTACCCATGTAATTGTCTAAATCCTTTTTAAAAGACAAAATTGTACCCACCTCTACCACTGCATTGACGGCACGGTGGCACAGTGGTTAGCACAGCTGCCTCACAGCACCAGGGACCCGGGTTCGATTCTCGGCTTGGACCACTGTCTGTGCGGAGTTTGCACGTTCTCCCTGTGTCTGCGTGGATTTCCTCCGGGTGCTTCGGTTTCCTCCCACATTTCGAAAGACATGCTGGTTAGGGTGCATTGGCCATGCTAAATTCTCCCTCAGTGTACCCGAACAGGCGCCGGAGTGTGGTGACTGGAGGATTTTCACAGTAACTTCATTGCAGTGTTAGTGTAAGCCGTACTTGTGACACTAATAAATAAACTTTAAACTTTGCATCTGGTAGCTTGTTCCAGACACTCACCATCCTCTGTGTGAAAAAATTGCCCCTCTGGATACTTTTGTATCTCTCCCCTCTCACCTTAAACCTATGCCCTCTAGTTTTAGACTCCCTTATCTTTGGAAAAGATATTGACTATCTAGCTGATCTGTGCCCCTCATTATTTTATAGACCTCTATAAGGTCACCCCTCAGCCTCCTATTCTCCAGAGAAAAAAGTCCCAGTCTATCCAGCCTCTCCTTATAACTCAAACCATCAAGTCCCAGTAGCATCCTAGTAAATCTCCTCTGCACTTTTCTAGTTTAACAATATCCTTTCTATAATAGGGTGACCTGAACTGTACGCAGTATTCCAAGTGTGGTCTTACCAATGTCTTGTACAACTCCAACAAGACGTCCCAACTCCTCATTTCAATATTCTGACCAATGAAACGAAGCATGCCGAATGCCTTCTTTATCACACTGTCCACCTGTGACTCCACTTTCAATGAGCTATGAACCTGTACCCCTAGATCTCTTTGTTCTGTAACTCTCCCCAACGCCCTATCATTAACTGAGTAAGTCCTGCCCTCGACCAAAATGCATCACCTTGCATTTATCTAAATTAAGCTCCATCTGTCAGCTCATTGGCCCAATTAAAGTTAAAGTTAAAGTTTATTTATTAGTCACAAGTGGGCTTACATTAACACTGCAATGAAGTTACTGTGAAATTAATCAAGATCCATTGCAATCCGAGATAACCTACTTCACTGTCCCTGTAGAAGGCATTCAGCATGCTTGGTTTCATTGGTCAGAACATTGAATACAGGAGTTGGGACGTCTTGTTGAAGTTGTACAAGACATTGGTCAGGCCACACTTGGAATACTGTCTGCAGCTGTGGTCACCCTATTATAGAAAGGATATTATTAAACTAGAAAGAGTGCAGAAGAGATTTACTAGGATGCTACCGGGACTTGATGGTTTGAGTTATCAGGAGAGGCTGGATAGACTGGGACTTTTTTCTCTGGAGCGTATAGGGCTGAGGGGTGATCTTGTAGAGGTCTATAAAATAATGAGGGGCATAGACCAGTTATGTAGTCAATATCTTTTCCTAAAGTTAGGGGAGTCTAAAACTAGAGGGCATAAATTTAAGGTGAGAGGGAAGAGATACAAAAGGGTCCAGAGGGGCAATTTTTTCACACAGAGGGTGGTGAGTGTCTGGAACAAGCTGCCAGAGATAGTAGTAGAGGCGGATGCAATTTTGTCTTTTAAAAAGCATTTTGACAGTTACATGGGTAAGATGGATATGGAGGGATATGGGCCAAATGCGGGCAATTGGGACTGGCTTAGAGGTTTAAAAAAAGGGCGGTATGGACAAGTTGGGCCGAAGAGCCTGTTTCCATGCTGTAAACCTCTATGACTCTGTGACTATGCCACCAATCTTGGTGTCTTCTGCAAACTTACTAAATGTTAAATGTAACTTTGAAAAATGTAATATATTACACATTGATGGAAAAATTGTGTCAATGAGATTTGAAAGCAACTAATTAGGAAGAATTTATTTCCTGAGAGAGATAAATCTTTCCGAATGCTCTGTCAGGCAAAGTAGCAGAGGAGTTCTCCAAATGAAGAAGGGTATGAGATAGGCAGAGATAGAATATCAGGCAGCTGAATTGAACCTGATGTCTACTTCCCACTATAAATAGGGATAGCATGGAACAGACTTTGAGAACTTACACTACAGCTTGCAAAGTGAATTTAATCACCAGGCTAAGAACAACAACAACTATAGAGCCATAGAAAAGTTACAGCACAGAAGGAGGCCATTCGGCCTATGTTGTCCATGCCAGTCCAAGGACACCTAGTTGCTCTTTCTAATCCCACCTTCCTTTACCTGACCCATGGCCCTGTAGCTTACAGCACTTAAGGTGCGGATCCAGGAACTTTTTAAAGAGTTTAGGGTCTCTGCCTCCACCACCAACTCAAGCAGCGAATTCCAGACACCCAACTACCCTCTGCGTAATAGATTCTTCTTCATGTCCCTTCCACACCTTCGGCCACTTATCTTGAATCTATGTCCCCTGGTTCTAGAACTCTCTGCCGAGGGAAACAATTTTATCCTGTCCACCCTGTCATTTCCTCTGATAATTTTGTACACTTCAGTCAAAACCCTCTGAGTCTGCACAGTGTGATATACTCTGACTGAGTGAGGATCCCCACTCACCGTGCATGCCCCATGCTATCCCCATTTACACTCCCTGGTTTGTATTGCGGTGAACTTGGACACCACAGTCTCTGCCTTGCCCCAGGCCCCTCAAGCCAGTATGAGATTTCTGCTCTGAGACTGGTAAACGTGTTAAATGTAAATACCTGACCTCAGTTCAGTGACCATCTCCTGCTCCATCAGCTACCTCTCTTTACCTGTGCCTGGTTACACCACTGGGACAAGTTACTTGTTAACTTTAACTTGCTTTCAGCTCAGATGAGAGTTACTCTGGACAAAAATATTACATCCGGTGAATACCTAACACAGGTGACCAGAATCATCATCTTTTTATTCATTCAAGGGATGTGGACTCTGTTGGCTAGCCCAGCCCTAACTGCCCCTTGAGAAGGTGGTGGTGAGCTACCTTCTTGAATCGCTGCACTCTGTGTGGTGTAGGTACACCCACAGTGCTGTTCGGGAGGAAGTTCCAGGATTTTGACCCAGCAACAGTGAAGGATCATACAACAAAGAACAAAGAACAGTACAGCACAGGAACAGGCCCTTCGGCCCTCCAAGCCTGTGCCGATCATGATGCCTGTCTAAACTAAAACCGTATGCACTTACAGAGTCCGTATCCTTCCATTCCCATCCTATTCAGGTATTCGTTGAGTTGCCCCTTAAATGCCGCTATCGTACCTACTCCCACCCCCTCCCCGGGCAGCGCGTTCCAGACATTCACCACCCTCTGTGTAAAAAAACTTACCTCGTACATCTTCTCTAAACTTTTCCCCACGCACCTTAAACCTACGTCCCCTAGTACTTGACTTCTCTACCCTCGGAAAGAGCATCTGACTATCCACTCTGTCCATGCCACTCATAATCTTGTAAACCTCTATCAGATCACCCCTCACCCTCTGTCGTTCCAGTGAGAACAAACCGAGTTCATCCAACCTCTCCTCATAGCTACTACCCTCCAGACCAGGCAACATCCTGGTTACCCTCTTCTGTACCCGCTCCAAAGCATCCACATCCTTCTGGTAGTGTGCCGACCAGAATTGTTCACAATATTTGAGATGAAGTCTAACTAGGGTTCTATAAAGCTGCAACATGAGCTGCCAATTTTTACACTCAATGCCCCGAACAATGAAGGCAAGCATGCCGTATGCCTTCTGGACTATCTTATCCACCTGCGTTGCCATGTTCAGTGATCGGTGGATTTGTAGGCCCAGATCTCTCTGCCTGTCAATACTCCTAAGGGTTCTACCATTTACTGTATGATTCTTACATGCATTGTACCTTCCAAAATGCATTATCTCACACTTGCCTGGATTAAACTCCATCTGCCCACATCCGGTCTATATCTTGCTGTATCCTCTGACAATCCTTTTCACTATTTTGTGTCATCTGCAAACTTATTAATCAGACCAGCTACATTTTCCTCCAAATAATTTATATATACTATGAACAACAAACGTCCCAGAACTGATCCGTGTGGAACACCGCTGGTCACAACCTTCCATTCAGAAAATCACCCCTCTACTGCTACCCTCTGTCTTCTGTGGCCAAGCCAGTTCTGTGTCCATCTCCTCTGATCCCGTGTGACTTCACCTTTCGTACCAGTCTACCATGAGGTACCTTGTCAAATGCTTTACTGAAGTCCATGTATACAACATCCACTGCCTTTCCCTCATCTATCATCTTCGCCACTTCCTCGAAAAACTTGATCAAGTTAGTGAGGCATGACCTCCCCTTCACAAAGCCATGCTGATTGGTGATACATTTCCAAGTCAGGATGGTGAGTGCCTTGGAGGGGAACTTGTTCCCATGAATCGGCTGCCCTCGTCCTTCTGGATGGCAGTGGTCATGGATTTGGAAGGTGCTGCCTAAGAAACCTTGGTGAGTTCCTGCAGTGCATCTTGTACATGCTACACATGGCTGCCATTTTGAGTCAGTGGTCGAGGGATTGAATGTTTGTGGATGGAGTACCAATCAAGCGGGTTGCTTTGTCCTGGATGGTGTCGAGCTTCTTGAGTGTTGTTGGAGCTGCACCCATCCAGGCAAGTGGGGAGGATTCCATCACACTCCTGACTTGTGCCTTGTAGATGGTGGACAGGCTTTGGGGAGTCAGGAGGTGAGTTGCTCACCGCAGGATTCCCAGCCTCTGACCTCCTCTTGGAGCCACAGTATTTATATGGTTGGGTCCAGTTCAGTTTCTGGTCAATGGTAACCCCCAGGATGTTAATACTGGGACATTCAATGACGATAATGCCATTGAAGCTGAAGGGGTGAAGGTTAGATCCTCTCTTGTTGGTCATTGCCTGGTATTTGTGTGGCATGAATGTTAGTTGCCACTTGTCAGCCCGAGCCAGGGTATTGTCCAGGTCTTGCTGCACTTGAATATTGACATTATGTTCTGTAATATTGGCCAGATCATTCCAGCTGTTCACATCAGCGAGGTCTTCTGGTCCCGCCCACGGTGTACCCCCACCATGGGTTTCCCAGCAACGTGGGAAATTGCATTGACAGTGGCGGGACCAGAAGATCCTGTCGCTGGCCAACATCGCGCAACCTCCCGGTGCAAGAAACAGCGCGCAGAGGTCAGACAATCCGCCATGTTAGACACCAAGGACGAGAAGATGCCATTACACTCCTACGCACTCATGCCATTATTTCTGGGCTTCCATTCCCCCATTTTCCCCTCCTCCCCCCTTTAGATAAGAAGCAGAAAGAGAAACCTCTTGCCAATTGGTTCTTTTCTCCAAAGAGAACCATCCCAGCCTCTCCAAACTCTCCAAGAAACTCAAGTTCCTCATCCCTGGAACCATCCTTGTGGATCTTTTCTGCCCTCTCCCTCCAGTGCCTTCACATCCTTCCCAAAGTGTAGAGCCCAAAATTGGACACAATACTCCAGCTGAGGCCAAACCCGGGTTCTGGAAAATTTAACAGAACATCCTCCTTGCCTTTGCACTCTGTGTCCCTATAAATAAAGCTAAGGATACGGTCAACTTGATTAACCACTTTCTCAACCTGTACTGCCACCTTCAGTGTGTGTGTGCACAGATACACACAGTTCCATCTGCTCCTGCACCTCCTTTAGTATTCTACCCCTTATCTTAAACTGTCTCTCCATGTTCTTCCGACCAAAATCAATCCCTTCACCCTTCTTCACATTTAACTTCACCTGTCACTTATCCTCCCACTCCACCAATGTCTAAATCCTTCTGAAATTCGACAATCCTCTTCACAGTTCACAATACTTCCAAGTTTTGTTTTGTCCACAAATTTTGGAATTGTGCCCAGTCTGGATCATTAGTATATATCAGGAAAAGCCTGGGGAACTCCAATACAAACCTTGCTCCAGCCCAGAATAAAACCTGTCAACTCTCTCTTTCCTGTCACTCAGCCAATTTTGTATCCAAGTTGTTGCTAGTCCTTTCATCCCATGAGCTTTCGCTTTGCTCTGAACTTTATCAAAAGCCTTTTGGTACACCACATCAACAGCATCGCCTGTATCAACCCTCTCTGTTCCCTCCTCAAAAAATGCCAGAAAGTGAGTTACATAGAAACATAGAAACCCTACAGTGCAGAAGGAGGCCATTCGGCCCATCGAGTCTGCACCGACCACAATCCCACCCAGGCCCTACCCCCACATATTTTACCCGCTAATCCCTCTAACCTACGCATCCCAGGACTCTAAGGGACAATTTTTAACCTGGCCAATCAACCTAACCCGCACATCTTTGGACTGTGGGAGGAAACCGGAGCACCCGGAGGAAACCCACGCAGACACGAGGAGAATGTGCAAACTCCACACAGACAGTGACCCGAGCCGGGAATCGAACCCGGGACCCTGGAGCTGTGAAGCAGCAGTGCTAACCACTGTGCTACCGTGCCGTGAGTTAAACATCATTTGCCCTAAACAAATCCATTCTGCCTTTCCTTAACTAACTGGGGACGGGAGGGACCCCCTGGGGTGGGGAAGATTGGCAGGGAGGACGATCGCAGAGTCGTGGGGGAGTGGATAATGTCGAGGTTCGGCTATTGGGGGGAGGGAGGCCCCGAGCTCCAAAATCCAGGAGGGGTGGGCACCAACACTGTAGACTCTGTCTACACTTCTCGCTGCCTCGGCAAAGCAGCCAGCACAATTAAGGACCCCAAGCACCCCGAACATTCTCTCGTCCACCTTCTTCCATTGGGAAAAAGATACAGAAGTCTGAGGTCACGTACCAACCGACTCAAGAACAGCTTCTTCCCTGCTGCTGTCAGACTTTTGAATGGACCTACCTTGCATTAAGTTGATCTTTCTCTACACCCTAGCTATCACTGTAACACTACATTCTGCACTCTTTCCTTTCTTTCTCTATGAACGGTATGCTTTGTCTGTATAGTGCGCAAGAAACAATATTTTTCACTGTATGTTAATGCATGTGACAATAATAAACCAAATCAAATTAAATTGAAGGTGCCTTCAGACTGGGGCACCCGCTGCTCCTTCCAGCCCCAGATGGAGAAAAGGTTTCCCACCCTACCTGCACCCACTCCCACCAGCCTAAATATAGGTGAAAGGGTGGTCTTCCCCTCTGAGGCCCTGCCTGCCCAAGCATGAAATTGCATCTGAGTTTGGATGGGTGGGAATCCCATCCATTCAATTTCTCGCGCTCCCCCCATCCGCCCCCCCGCCCCCCCCCCCCCCCCCCCCCCCGCCATCTCTCACTGCCTCAGAACCAGCCTTATTAAGATAATTAAAGTCCCCAATATAACTACTCTACAATTCTTGTACCTGTCTTTCCTGACAATGTCCAGCCCCTGAATAAAGATCAGCCAATTCCGAGTTGCCCCAAAGCCAGACTTTACTCTCTGGAATTGGTGTCCAGCGTTGCATTTCCAATCCCTCTGAGACAAATATCAGATCCACACCGCTGACCTCCTTCTCCACCTTTTCATTTTCCATGGCTACTTGTGACTCTTTCCAGTTCCATCATCTCAGCCATTGCTGGGATGTCCTTCAAACCCTGAATAAATCTGAATTTCTGAATCAGATCCTAGCAAAGATTCTGCCTTTCCTTCGAATCTCAGCACCCTAAAACATCGCAGGGCATTTATTAAGAACAAAATACACACATCATTTAATTTTGGATGTAATGAAGGGACTTTCTTATGAGGAGAGATCGAGCAAGTTGGAATTCAGAAGAATGAGAGGTGACCTTATTGAGACATATAGAATTCTCAGGGAACTTGATAGGGTAGATGCTGAGAGATTGTTTCCCCTTATGTGAGAGTCTAGGACCAGAGGGCAGAGTCTCAGAGTAAGGTGGCACTCATTTAAGATGTGGAGATGCCGGCGTTGGACTGGGGTGGGCACAGTAAGAAGTCTCACAACACCAGGTTAAAGTCCAACAGGTTTATTTGGTAGCACGAGCTTTCGGAGCGCTGCCCCTTCATCAGGTGAGTGACTCACCAGATGAAGGGGCAGCGCTCCGAAAGCTCATGTTATCAAATAAACCTATAGTACTTTAACCTGGTGCTGTGAGACTTCTTACTGCACTCATTTAAGACAGAATGGGAGGAATTCTTGCAGAGGGTAGTGATTCTTGGAATTTTTTCCTGCAGAGGGCTGTAGAGGCTGGGGCGTTAGCTATGTTCAAGGCTGAGGTAGACAGATTGTTAATCAGTAAGGGAATCAAGGGTTATGAGGATAAGGTGGGAAAGTGGAGTTGAAAATTATCGCGTCAGATCTCATTGAAAGGCAGAGTAGGCTCGATGGGCCAAATGGCCTACTCCTGCTCTTATGTCTAATGATCTCATGGTCTTATGGATGGAGCACCAGCTGGAATATTTGAGAACTGACATTATCGCCAGTAAACAAAAACAGAAAATGCTGGAAAATCTCAGCAGGTCTGACAGCATCTGTGGGGAGACAATAGAGCCAACGTTTCGAGTCTCGGTGATCCTTCGTCAGAGCTAAGAGCAAAAAAAATCAGAAAAGATTTGTACTATGAGGGGGGAGGGGAGGTGGTGGCCTCGTGGTATTATCACTATTAATCCAGAAACTCAGCTAATGTTCTGGGGACCTGGGTTCGATTCCCGCCACGGCAGATGGTGGAATTTGAATTCAATAAAAAATATCTGGAATTAAGAATCTACTGATGACCATGAAACCATTGTCGATTGTCGGAAAAACCCATCTGGTTCACTAATGTTCTTTAGAGAAGGAAATCTGCCGTCCTTACCTGGTCTGGCCTACATGTGACTCCAGAGCCACAGCAATGTGGCTGACTCTCAACTGCCCTCGGGCAACTAGGGATGGACAATAAATGCTGGCCAACCAGCGACGCCCATGTCCCACGAATGAATAAAAAAAATTGGACAAAGGGAATGTAAATGATGATGAAGGAAGTTGAGAAAGGTGCTAAAAATGTCCAGTAAGTGATCAGAATGTGTGAATGGCAGAACGGCGGGTAAAGAGACTGCCTGAGGAATATGGTAGCTGTTCTGAAGTGGGGTGGGGGAAGTGCGGAAGGAGGGCAAGATAGAGAGCAGGAATGGAGACGTGGAAAACTGAAAGTGAGAAAGAAGATGATGAAAATGGATGAATGAGATGAAAAGAAGAAACAAAATGAAATCAAATAAATGGAAATGGGGTGAAGGTGGAGGGGAGAGTTCGCGCTCTGAAGTTGTTGAACTCAATGTTCAGGCTGGAAGGCTGTAAAGAGCCCGATGGAAAGATGAGGTGTTGTTCCTCCAGTTTGTGTTGGGTTGCTTCCACCCCATATTGATGGCAGCAATCCACTCGTGGCCCTTCTGAGACAGTTTGATCCTCGGTGTAAAGATGCAGAAAGCCAGTTACATTTGGAGTCACATGTTGCCAATGGATCACTGCAGTGGAACACTGGGATGGTTTCAAAGGCAGTACAGAAATGCAAGCTGTGGCTACTGCAGTAATTCCAGAAGGTGTTGTTACATTTTCACGTGGCAATTTCATCCATCACACCTCAAGACAAAAGTTTGCTGCAACAAAGTCCAAAGATGTGCTGGTTGGGTTGATTGGCCAGGCTAAATTGACCCTAGTGTCAGGGGGATGAGCAGGGTAAATGTGTGGGGTTATGGGAATCGGGCTTGGGTGGGATGGTGGTCGGTGCAGGCTCGATGGGCCGAATGGCCTCCTCCTGCACTGCAGGGATTCTATGATCCTATGAAATAACAACTGCTCAAAATCGACTTGATGGTCACACCCATCAGACTGTACGACACACTGTGCATCCTACAGCAAGCCTCACCACGTTAGCATGGTCACGCCCTCTCATTGTCCACAACAAGAATAGAGGATGCTGGAAAAACTCAGCACATCTGGCAGCATCTGGAAGGAGAGAGAGAGGGAAAGCTGAGTTAATGTTTTGAATCCATTGTCCATCTCTGCTTAGGGTACCTTGTACCCAACTTGTAGAAATGAATCATTAGCAGAGAAAAATACCAATTAACGAATATCAGTGGCTTCCGACTAAAGATATTGGATGGTGACAAGGTAATATGAAACAGCTTTAAAACATTGAGGTATAATTCATCATTATCACTCTATGGTATGAGCTCATTATTCTGCTCCATAATTGTGTTGTTGGTATCATCACTTCCCTCTTCGCTCACACCACCTCTGGCTCCAACATCATCCCTCAAATTCTCTCTATTTATATTAAATCTGCAACTGAAATATCGAGTGAAACCAGGGGCGTCCAGATCCATTGTGTGGATCAAACTCAACCACAGCAGTGTCATAGTCATGGAGCCATAGAGTCTTAGAGATTTACAGCATGGAAACAGGCCCTTTGGCCCAACTTGTCCATGCCGCCCTTTTTTTGTTCAACACTAAGATAGTCCTAATTGCCCGCATTTGGCCCATATCCCTCTATACCCATCTTACCCATGTAACTGTCCAAACGCTTTTTAAAAGACAAAATTGTACCCTCCTCTACTACTACCTCTGGCAGCTCGTTCCAGACACTCACCACCAGTGCTTACCTGGTCACTCGCCATCACGCCCCTCATAATCTTGTCTACAAGATTATGAGGGGCATGGACAGAGTGGATAGTTAGAAGCTTTTTCCCAGGGTGGAAGAGTCAATTACTAGGGGGCATAGGTCTAAAGGAGATGTACGAGGCAAGTTTTTTACAGAGAGGGTGGTGGGTGCCTGGAACTCGCTGCTGGGGAAGGCAGTGGAAGCGGATACGATTGTGAGTTTTAAGGGGCGTCTGGACAAATACATGAATAGGATGGGAATAGAGGGATATGGTCCCCGGAAGGGTAGGGGGTTTTAGTTAAGTCGGGCAGCATGGTCAGTGCAGGCTTGGAGGGCCAAAGGGCCTGTTCCTGTGCTGTAATTTTCTTTGTTCTTTGTTCTTCCACACTCTGTAAGCAATAGCTCAGTCAAGACACAGCTAGCTGTAGTCCAACCTGCCCCAAGTCCCAGCACACCCTCATCACTCCTGTCCTCTGAACCATCTGCACTCTCATTGGCTAACACATCCAATTTCACATTCTTCTCTTCCCCTTAGCCCTTCCAAGGTTTGTCCCTTCGCTAACGCTGTGACTCCGTCTCGAAAGGATCAGGGGAGTCATTTTTGTTGGCATGACTGAAACCGGTCATCTCCAGCCCTTTGGGACATCCATGCCCTCACATCCACCTCCCACCTCCCCACCGCCGCCTGTCCCCATACCTGAGCGTCGAATGTAGAGAGTGCAATGATCATACTCAGTCCTAACCCAGTCACTCCCGAATCCCAGTGCCTGGAATATAAAGGCCTGCAGGGTGTAAGAGTTTCTCGTTAGGTGCACTCAAATGCCCAGTTCCCAAGCTTACAAAGAACCTTTCCTCAGTGTTGCTGCCAACATAGAGATAGCAGCTGAGAGTCTCAGCGCAGGACGTGTTGCGGAATCAGAAAAGGACAATATGACAGTGAGATGTGGAATGATTGCGTGCTTGTTCCACAGTATGTGAGCGGCAGTGTAGATTCTGTACACTCATGGGTTCATGAGTCTATGATGATATCAGTGATATAAGTGTGACATCTGTAATCAGGTGTCCGAGAGGCCCAGAGAGAGCTGGGGAGGAAGCCATGCGCTTACCCTGAGGTCTTCTGTAAATAGGTTGTTCCAGAAGGTTTGAGGTTAAACCTTTCTGACTGTTTCAGGCCATTGTAAAGAGAAGCAGAGCCTCCTCAGGGTTAGGTAAGATAGCATGGTATTGATACAACCTTACTGACACTTTGCCACAACAACCAAAGACATCAATGCAAGGTGGCAGAAGCATGCAGGCAAATCCAGATTCTGACACCCTTTCCTTCCCAATGAGGACACCATTTTCCTGCCTTTCATTTCCTCCTTTTTACTGAATTCTTCTCCAGCTTTCCCGAAGGCTGCTGTGACATTTCCAAAGGGACTATCTGCTGGTGCATCGAGATCAGTGAACGTATCTACCTCTGTGTTGACCCTGTTCCGTTTTTACCTGGACAGTAACCTGACCTCGCCCGCATTCCGGGAAGTTGCACAATACTCAGTGAGAGGAATCGGAATTCTAGCCTTTAACCTCATCCGTCTACCAATAGGCTCACATGGAACCTTGTTACTTCGCCATCTCAAGGTGAGGGAACTTAGAGGGATGTAGGGAGGCCATTCTGCACCTCAGTCCCATTCCTCCATTCAATCAGATCAAGGTCATTCATGAAGTCCCCGCCTTCTCAACCTTGCCCCTCGCCTGAGGTGTGGCGATCCTCAGGTTAAATCACCACCAGTCAGCCCTCCCTTTCGAAAGGGTAATTCTGGGACAATGATGACTTTACCTTTTAGAGCAAGGCTAATTTGTATCTCGTCTCCATCTGCCCATTATGATTCCCTCCATTAATCCCTTTGGGGGTTACTCTGATTCCAAGCCTATTGGTGAGGGATGACACGAAACCCTAATCTTCATGGTGGATTTACTCACAGAGTCTGCTCTCTACCTGCTGACCACTGGGTCCCAGTGGAATCTCTTTATAATAATCCTCTCAGTACTTAAATAAAATATGCCCTCCCTGTACCCTCATGATAGAATTTGTTAACCAATGGCTACATGCTGTGGTGGTCAGCTGACCCAGTAAGACACGGGAAGCAGATGGGGATTGGGGGAAACATTTGTGGCCCCGGGCATGGCCTAAGTGTTTGTGTAATGAAGGATCTTCAAACCTTTACTTTGGATTTACTTTGTGACATTGGTTTTGTTATTTGTTATTGATTTGATTTGATTTATTATTGTCACGTGTATTAACATACAGTGAAAAGTATTGTTTCTTGCGCGCTATACAGACAAAGCATACCGTTCATAGAGAAGGAAATGAGAGAGTGCAGAATGTAGTGTTACAGTCATAGCTAGGGTGTAGAGAAAGATCAACTTAATGCAAGGTAAGTCCATTCAAAAGTCTGACAGCAGCAGGGAAGAAGCTGTTCTTGAGCCGGTTGGTACGTGACCTCAGACTTTTGTATCTTTTTCCCGAAGGGAGAAGGTGGAAGAGAGAATGTCCGGGGTGCGTGGGGTCCTTAATTATGCTGGCTGCTTTTCTGAGGCAGCGGGAAGTGTAGACAGAGTCAATGGATGGGAGGCTGGTTTGCGTGATGGATTGGGCTGCATTCACGAACTTTTATAGTATTGGAGATCTTATAGAAACATATAAAATTATAAAGGGAACAGATAAGATAGAAACAGGGAAGTTGTTTCCACTGGTGGGTGAAACTAGAACTAGGGGGCATGGCCTCAAAATAAGGGGAAACAGATTTAGGACTGAGTTGAGGAGGAACTTCTTCACAAAGGGTTGTGAATCTGTGGAATTCCCTGCCCAGTGAAGCAGTTGAGGCTACCTCATTGAATGTTTTTAAGGCAAGGATAGATAGATTTTTGAACAGTAAAGGAATTAAGGGTTATGGTGAGCAGGCGGGTAAGTGGAGCTGAGTCCACAAAAAGATCAGCGATGATCTTATTGAATGGCGGAGCAGGCTCGAGGGGCCAGATGGCCTACTCCCGCTCTTAGTTCTCATGTTCTTATGTACCCGAACAGGCGCCGGAGTGTGGCGACTGGGGGATTTTCACAGAAAGTTAATTGCGTGTAAGTGAATGTAAGCCTTACTTGTGATACTAATAAATAAACTTTATGTGACAATAATAAATCAAATGAAAGAATTTGAGCACAGAAAGATCAGAGTTGACACTGCGGAGTGCTGCATTGTTGGAGGTGCTGTGTCTTGCAGACATTAACCCAAGGCTCCGTCTGCCTGCTCAAGTGAATGCAATAGGCCACATGACACCATTTGAAAGAGAGATACAGGAGTTCTTCCCCCGTGTGCAGGACAATACTTACCCCTCAATCAACACTTTGAAAAACAGATTTTCAGATCACTTCCATATTCCCAGAAAGAAGTTCCAGCCCGACCCGTAGCAGCTAGATCCAGTTCAGAGCAGAAATACGAAAAGCAGTTGTGGCCTGGTTTTCCAGGAGAAGGTACCAGTAGTCCTGGTTATCAGACCAGTAATACTGGAAATCCACTGGAGTCATAGAGTCATAGGGGTTTACAGCATGGAAACAAGCCCTTCGGCCCAATTTGTCCATGCCACCCTTTTCTTTTAAACCCCTAAGCTTGTCCCAATTGCCTGCATTTGGCCCATATCCCACTTATACCCATCTTACCCATGTAATTGTCTAAATGCTTTTTAAAAGAGAAAATTGTACCCGCCTCTACTACTACCTCTGGCAGCTTGTTCCAGACACTCACCACCCTCTGTGCGTAAAAATTGCCCCTCTGGACACTTTTGTATCTCTCCCCTCTCACCTTAAACCTATGCCCTTTAGTTTTAGACTCCCCTACCTTTGGGAAAAGATATTGACTATCTAGCTGATCTGTGCCCCTCATTATTTTATAGACCTCTATAAGATCACCCCTCAGCCTCCTACGCTCCAGAGAAAAAAGTCCCAGTCTATCCAGCCTCTCCTTATAACTCAAACCATCAAGTCCCCATAGCATCCTAGTAAATCTCTTCTGCAGTCTTTCTAGTTTAATAATATCCTTTGTATAATAGGGTGACCAGAACTGTGCACAGTATTCCAAGTGTGGCCTTATCAAAGTCTTGATGGGGTTGGAACAGGGGTGGTGCTTTTCCAATCGAACACAGAATTTGAGAAAAAAGAGAAAAATCAAACACATGGAAGTATTTGAACAGGATCTAACGCTTGCTGACTGAGTCATGGAAATGGTGTCTCTGTGTCTACGCCCTGCCCTGTGGACATCAACTCTCCATTTGCACAACGTGAGGGAGGGTGTCAGGGACAAAGTGTGCAGTCAGCGGGTTCCACACAGAGCCTGTGTCTGGGAGAGAATGCAGACTGCTGCTCTGGGAGCCTGCTCTGACCCTCACAGATACCTGCGATGTGCTTTTACGTTGTAAAAAAATCTGTCAATAATTTAAGGAACGGGAGGGGAAACATGCGGCCTTCCTCAGTCCAATCCATTGTGAAAATCTCATTGTACCCATGCAACATCTTAGCTCCAGATCCGCCCAGCTCGCCCTCTGTGCGCTCGGCAGATGTGTCTGGGATTTGAGTGGATTCAGACTGAGCTGCTTCGTCAAGGCAGGGATGGATTACACATATTAGCTTGTCTTTCCAGCTTGTAGAGCTGTGCAGAAGCACGAATCTTGTCAACTAGGACTCCCACTCTCCTTGTCTTTCCCTTCCAGTTTGTTGCATCCTTTTCACCATTGGCCAAGTTATGTAACCACCCAGAGTGTGTGCGCATGTTTGTGGCTCGGACTGTTCAGCTCAGGGGGTTGGGTTCGCAATTTGAACCTTTCTCATGGAGTTGATTTGACAAATGCCCCTTTTCCCTGTTTCTCTCCTCTCCCGCTTTGATTTTCTCTCTCCGCCCCGCAGGAGTCAGTCTGAAACATTGGGAATCCCCCAGGCTCCACGCGTGCGGACTTCAGGGTGGGGCCGGTGAGGGATGGATGGATGATAAACATTAAACAGAGGAACAAAGAGATCTGAGCCGTCAAACACTAACAATTGCAGCATAGGAATGGGGCAAAGCGAGCACTGGGCTTATTCCCAGAGCAATAGAGTTGGGAAGACCTCTGCAAGACGTGCCAGATCATTGACACAGATGCCATCATCTCACGTGAGAACACCATCCACCAGGTACACGGTACATACTCTTGCAACTCGGCCAACGTTGTCTCCCTGATACGCTGCAGGAAAGGATGTCCCGAGGCATGATCCATTGGGGAGACCATGCAGACGCTACAACAATGGATGAGTGAACACCGCTCGACAATCACCAGGCAGGAGTGTTCCCTTCCTGTTGGAGAACACTTCAGCAGTCAGGGGCATTCAGCCTCTGATCTTCGGGTAAGCGTTCTCCAAGGCGGCCTTCAAGACACACAACAACACAGAATCGCTGAGCAGAAGCTAATAGCCACGTTCCGCACATATGAGGACGGCCTCAACCGGTATCTTGGGTTCATGTCACACTATCTGTAACCCCCACGACTTGCCTGGGCTTGCAAAATCTCACGAACTGTTCTGTCTGGAGACAATACACATCTCTTTAACCTGTGCTTAACCCTCTCTCCACTCACATTGTCTGCACCTGTAAAGACTTGATTATCTGTTAAGATTCGCACTCCAACCATTATCTTGTAATTGAGTTTGTGTCAATATATGGCCTGTTTGTGAACACAACTCGCACTCACCTGATGAAGGGGCAGTGCTCCGAAAGCTCGTGCTACCAAATAAATCTGTTGGACTTGAACCTGGTGTTGTGAGCCTACTTACTGTGCCTACCCAGTCCAACACCGGCAATTAAGGATGGGTCAATACTGCCAGACCTTGGAGCTTCCAGACTGAGGGTCTCCAGCTTTCATACTGGATGAAATGGAAGATTGAAACTCAATGGTCACTCGCAATGTCCCATTGTATCACAATGGCCTGCCCAATGCAAACCAGGCAGTGTGAGCCTCAGAGGTGCTACTCCAGTGGTCATGAGATTGATGCTGGGACCTTTATTGATCCAAGACCCAAAAGATCCATTAGGACCATCCATCATCAGTCAGTCTGAGAACGACACTCTGAAACTAGCTACAAATCATCAAGCAGCCAAAGTACTGAACCTGTTCCAGTTTCAAAGTTCGCATGAGAACCAACCTACTGTGAACCCTTCATTTTGCAAAGCTCTCACTTCACCGATAAAATCACCAAACCCATTCAAGAAACCACAGAGATTGAATTCATAGTAATCTGTCAAAGGGTGCTGTCTTTATCTATATCCAGTAAATAGTGAAGAAGGTTAGCTCGGATTGCAACGGGATCTTGATCAATTGGGCCAGTGGGCTGACGAATGGCAGACGGGGTTTAATTTAGATAAATGCGAGGTGATGCATTTTGGTAGATCGAACCAGGGCAGAACTTACTCAGTTAATGGTAGGGCGTTGGGGAGAGTTATAAAACAAAGAGATTTCGGGTAAAGGTTCATAACACCTTGAAAGTGGAGTCTAGGGGTACATGTTCATAGCTCCTTGAAAGTGGAGTCACAGGTGGACAGAGTGGTGAAGAAGACATTAAGCATGCTTGGTTTCATTGGTCAGAACATTGAATACAGGATTTGGGACGTCTTGTTGAAGTTGTACAAGACATTGGTAAGGCCACATTTGGAATACTTTGTACAGTTCTGGTCACCCTATTATACAAAGGATATTATTAAACTAGAAAGAGTGTAGAAAAGATTTACTAGGATGCTACCAGGACTTGATGGATTGAGTTATAAGGAGAGGCTGGATAGACTGGGACTTTTTCCTCTGGAGCGTAGAAGGCTGAGGGGTGATCTTATAGAGGTCTATAAAATAATGAGAGGCATAGATCAGCTAGATAGTCAATATCTTTTCCCAAAGATAGGGGAGTCTAAAACTAGAGGGCATAGGTTTAAGGTGAGAGGGGAGAGATACAGAAGAGATACAATTGTCCAGAGGGGCAATTTTTTCACACAGAGGGTGGTGGGTGTCTGGAACAAGCTGCCAGAGGTAGTAGTAGAAGAGGGTACAATTTTGACTTTTAAGAAGCACAATTTGGGTAAGATGGGTATAGGGGGATGTGGGCCAAATGCGGGCAACTGGGACTAGCTTAGGAGTTTAAGAAAAAAGGGTGGCATGGACAAGTTGGGCTGAAGGGCCCATTTCCATGCTGTAAGCCTCTATGACTCTATGACTTGGACAATCTTTGTGTGTGTGTGAAATGCTATGTTAATTTAAGGAAGTGTGTGAAAATAAATAACCTTCTTGATTTTAAACGCACAAAAGCTTGCTGCTGAATTATGTAAGTGGAATACACATTCCAAGCATAAGAAAAGAGAAAACTCTTTCCAGTTAAAACATATTGATTACAGCCAGTAAGGAATCAAATACCTTCTGTCTGTGTCATATGCTGAACATGTGATGAACCTTGAGTAGACTACATTTACCAGTTCTGTTCACCATATTATTAAAAGGATATTGAGGCACTGTAGATGGTGCAGGGAAAATATGCAAGGATTATACCAGAAACATGTTGTTAACAGAGCGGGAAAGGACTGAAAGACTGGGGGTGAAATTTAGAACATAAGAACATAAGAACTAGGAGCAGGAGTAGGCCATCTGGCCCCTCGAGCCTGCTCCGCCATTCAATAAGATCATGGCTGATCTTTTCATGGACTATACTTGCCTTAAAAACATTCAATGAGGTAGCCTCAACTGCTTCACTGGGCAGGGAATTCCATAGATTCACAAACCTTTGTGTGAAGAAGTTCCTCCTCAACTCAGTCCTAAATCTGCTTCCCCTTATTTTGAGGCCATGCCCCCTAGTTCTAGTTTCACCTGCCAGTGGAAACAACTTCCCTGCTTCTATCTTATCTATTTCCTTCATAATCTTAGATGTTTCTATAAGATCTCCCCTCATTCTTCTGAATTCCAATGAGTATAGCCCCAGTCTACTCAATCTCTCCTCATAAGCCAACCCCCTCAACTCCGGAGGGAGATTTTAGCATGGCTAATGCACCTAACCAGAAGGTCTTTCAGACTGTGGGAGGAAACCGGAGCACCCGGAGGAAACCCACGCAGACATGGGGAGAATGTGCAAACTCCATGCAGACAGTGACCCAAGCCGGGAATCGAACCCGGGTCCCTGGAGCTGTGAAGCAGCAGTGCTGACCACTGTGCTACCATGCCGGCCCAAATGTATTAGTATACTGTGAAAAATATTGTTTCTTGCTATACAGACAAAGCATACCATTCATAGAGAAGGAAAGGAGAGGGTGCAGAATGTAGTGTTACAGTCATAGCGAGGGTGTAGAGAAAGATCAACTTTGTGCAACTTTGTGCAAGGTAAGTCCATTCAAAAGTCTGACAGCAGCAGGAAAGAAGCTGTTCTTGAGTCGATTGGTACGTGACCTCAGACTTTTATATCTTTTTTCCCAAAGGAAGAAGGTGGAAGAGAGAATGTCCGGGGTGCGTGGGGTTCTTAATTATGCTGGCTGCTTTGCCGAGGCAGCAGCAAGTGTAGACAGAGTCAATGGATGGGAGGCTGGTTTGCGCGATGGATTGGGCTACATTCACGACCTTTTGTAGTTCCTTGCAGTCTTGGGCAGAGCAGGAGCCATACCAAGCTGTGATACAACCAGAAAGAATGCTTTCTATGGTGCAGCTGTATAGGTTGGTGAGAGTCATAGTGGAAATGCCAAATTTCCTTAGTCTTCTGAGAAAGTAGAGGCATTGGTGGGCTTTCTTAACTATAGTGTCGGCAAGGAGGGACCAAGATAGGTTGTTGATGATCTGGACACCTAAAAACTTGAAGCTCTTGACCATTTCCACCTCATCCCTGTTGATTTAGACAGGATGTGGAGATGCCGGCGTTGGACTGGGGTGAACACAGTAAGAAGTCTCACAACACCAGGTTAAAGTCCAACAGGTTTATTTGGTAGCAAATACCATAAGCTTTTGGAGCACTGCTCCTTCGTCAGATGGAGTGGAAATGTGCTCTCAAACAGTGCAAACAGACAAAATCAAGTTGCAGAATACTGATTAGAATGCGAATCCTACAGCCAGCCAGGTCTTAAAGGTACAGACAATGTGGGTGGAGGGAACATTAAACACAGGTTAAAGAGATGTGTATTGTCTCCAGACAGAACAGCTAGTGAGATTCTGCAAGTCCAGGAGGCAAGCTGTGGGAGTTACTGATAATGTGACATAAATCCAACATCCCGGTTTAGGCCGTCCTCGTGTGTGCGGAACTGATAGTTCAGAAACTGATAGCCAAGTTCCGCACACACGAGGACGGCCTAAACCGGGATGTTGGATTTATGTCACATTATCAGTAACCCCCACGGCTTGCCCCCTGGGCTTGCAGAATCTCACTAGCTGTCCTGTCTGGAGACAATACACATCTCTTTAACCTGTGTTTAATGTTCCCTCCACCCACATTGTCTGTACCTTTAAGACCTGGCTGGCTGTAGGATTCGCATTCTAATCAGTATTCTGCAACTGGATTCTGTCTGTTTGCACTGTTTGCGAACAGATATCCACTCCATCTGACGAAGGAGCAGCGCTCCGAAAGCTAGTAGCGTTTGCTACCAAATAAACCTGTTGGACTATAACCTGGTGTTGTGAGACTTCTTACCCGATTTAGACAGGGGCATGTTCTCCTTTACGCTTCCTGAAGTCGATGACAATCTCCTTCATTTTGTTGACATTGAGGGAGAGATTATTGTTGCCGCAACAGTTCACCAGATTCTCTATCTCATTCCTGTATTCTGTCTCATCATTGTTTGAGATCCGACCCACTACGGTGGTGTCGTCAACAAACTTGAAAATCGTTTTGGAGGGGAATTTGGCCAATGAACCCAGAACCCAATGGTTCAGAAGTCAGTGCGCCACTGAATGAGACACGGTTGACACAGCTTGAAACTTGATAGGGAGGGAGAATTTTTTTGCAGCAGCCCGCCATTGGTCCTACCACAGACAACAGGATCCCCGACCCAACGTCCAGGAAACGCAGGGCAGGAGTTCGCTGCCAGCGAGAATAGCCGGAAAATTCCAGCCATCCAGTTCTACAGCACAGCAAGAGACCCTTCAGCCCATCGTGCCTGCGCCACCCATCAAGCGCCTATCTATTCTAATCGCATTTTCCAGCACTTGGTCCGTGGCACTGTGTGCCACGGTCTTTCAAGTGCTCATCTAAATGCTTCTTAATTGTTATGAGGGTTCCAGCCTTTCCCACCCTTTCAGGCAGTGAGTTCCAGATTCCCACCACGCCCTGGGTGAAAGAGTTTTTCCTCAAATCCCCTTTAAATCTCCTGTCAAGAACAGCTTCTTCCCTGCTGCTGTCAGACTTTTGAATGGACTTACCTCGCATGAAGTTGATTTTTCTCTGCACCCCAGCTATGACTGTAACACTACATTCCGCACTCTCTCCTTTCTTTCTCTATGAACGGTATGCTTTGTCTGTATAGCACGCAAGAAACAATACTTTTCACTGTATGTTAATAAATCAAATCAAATCAAATTAGATCAAAGCCCCTTACCTTAATTCTGTTGTTAGTGATCCCTCTACGAAGGGGAAATGTTTCTTCCTATCTACCCGATCCATATTGCTCTTAATCTTATACACCTCAATCAGGTCATCCCTCAGCCTGTTCTGCTCTGAGGCAAACAACTCTGCCTCTCTCCATAACTAGACCGAACACACGCGTTGCAGCCCCAGTTACCACGTGGCTGAAGGAGCACATACTGACCCCCCGTGGCAGGGCTGATCATTCCACAGCAGTCTCCCCAGATAAAGCCAGTTAATTCAGCTGCCGCCACGGTACATTGAAGTTCACCCTCAGCGGCCCGAAAGTAATTATGCTCCAGTCTGCTGACACAACCTGTCCCTGGGTACGAACCATCCAGAGAATTGAAGCCTCCAAGGCAAGCAAACAGGCAGCAATAATTAGACACTGCAGGAAGCGCCCCAATCCATTCGTAGAAGCTCAAAAGGCCATAGTGCGGAACACTAAGAGCGCCAGAAGACTAATTAGAAATATTTTAATTAAATATTAAAAATAATTAAACTCTGTTTCTCATGCAACGCTATGCCTGGCCTTAATCTATCCAGTTGTCATTTTCCGGTAAAGAACGAAAGCAATATTTGCGTCTGTAAATGTCATGACCTCAGAGCACTCCAAACGTCTCCTTGGAGGAGGATACACACAAGGCCAGGGAGTGTGGGGAGATGCAGACACCCTGGAATACTGTCAACAGTTTGGGTCCCTTTATCCAAGGAAGGATACATTGGCATTGGAGGCAGTCCAGAGATAGTTCATTAGGTTGATCCCGGGTATGGAGGGATTTTCTTATGAGGAGAGATTGAGTAGGTTGGATCTGAACTCACTGGAATTTTGAGGAGTGAGACATATAGGATTCTGATGGGGTCTGACAGGGTAGATACTGAGAGGTTGTTTCTCCTTGTGGGAGAGTCTAGGACCAGAGGGCAGCATCTTAGAGTTCGGAGTTGCGCATTTAAGACAGAGACGTGAAGGAATTTCTTTTCTCAGAGAGGAGTGAATCTATGGAATTCTTTATCACAGAGGGCTGTAGAGGCCGGGTCATTAATTTGATTTGATTTGATTTGATTTATTATTGTCACATGTATTAACATACAGTGAAAAGTATTGTTTCTTGCACGCAATACAGACAAAACATACTGTTCATAGAGAAGGAAATGAGAGAGTGCAGAATGTAGTGTTACAGTCATAGCTAGGGTGTAGAGAAAGATCAACTTAATAGAACAAAGAACAGTACAGCACAGGAAACAGGCCCTTCGGCCCTCCAAGCCTGCGCCGCTCCTTGGTCCAACTAGACCAATCGTTGTATCCCTCCATTCCCAGGCTGCTCATGTGACTATCCAGGTAAGTCTTAAACGATGTCAGCGTGCCTGTCTCCACCACCCTACTTGGCAGCGCATTCCAGGCCCCCACCACCCTCTGTGTAAAAAACATCCCTCTAATATCTGAGTTATACTTCGCCCCTCTCACCTTGAGCCCGTGACCCCTCGTGAACGTCACTTCTGATCTGGAAAAAAGCTTCCCACCGTTCACCCTATCTATCCCCTTCATAATCTTGTACACCTCTATTAGATCTCCCCTCATTCTCTGTCTTTCCAGGGAGAACAACCCCAGTTTACCCAATCTCTCCTCATAGCTAAGACCCTCCATACCAGGCAACATCCTGGGAAACCTTCTCTGCACTCTCTCTAACACCTCCACGTCCCTCTGGTAGTGCGGCGACCAGAACTGGACGCAGTACTCCAAATGTGGCCTAACCAGCGTTCTATACAGCTGCATCATCAGACTCCAGCTTTTATACTCTATACCCCGTCCTATAAAGGCAAGCATACCATATGCCTTCTTCACCACCTTCTCCACCTGTGTTGCCACCTTCAAGGATTTGTGGACTTGCACACCGAGGTCCCTCTGTGTTTCTACACTCCTGATGACTCTGCCATTTATTGTATAACTCCTCCCTACATTATTTCTTCCAAAATACATCACTTCGCATTTATTCGGATTAAACTCCATCTGCCACCTCTCCGCCCAATTTTCCAGCCTATCTATATCCTGCTGTATTGCCCGACAATGCTCTTCGCTATCCGCAAGTCCAGCCATCTTCGTGTCATCCGCAAACTTGCTGATTACACCAGTTACACCTTCTTCCAAATCATTTATATATATCACAAATAGCAGAGGTCCCAGTACAGAGCCCTGCGGAACACCACTGGTCACAGACCTCCAGCCGGAAAAAGACCCTTCGACCACTACCCTCTGTCTCCTATGGCCAAGCCAGTTCTCCACCCATCTAGCCACTTCTCCTTGTATCCCATGAGCCTTAACCTTCTTAACCAATCTGCCATGTGGGACTTTGTCAAATGCCTTTTGCGTGATGGATTGGGCTACATTCACGACCTTTTGTGGTTCCTTGCGGTCTTGGGCAGAGCAGGAGCCATACCAAGCTGTGATACAACCAGAAGTGTGTTCAAAGCTGAGGTAAACAGATTGTTAATCAGTAAGAGAATCAAGGGTTATGGGGGTAAGGCAGGAAATTGGAGTTGAGGATTATCATATCAGACCAGTCATGGATCTCATTGAATGGTGGAGCAGACTCAATGGGCTGAATGGCCCAATCCTGTTCCTGCATCTGATGGTCCATCATGCAAACCAGCCTCCCATCCACTGACTCTGTCTACACTTCCCGCTGCCTTGGAAAAGCAGCCAGCATAATCAAGGACCCCATGCACCCCGGACATTCTCTCTTCCACCTTCTTCCTTCGGGAAAAAGATACAAAAGTCTGAGGTCACGTACCAACCGACTCAAGAACAGCTTCTTCCCTGCTGCTGTCAGACTTTTGAATGGACCTACCTTGCATTACCTGGCGGCACGGTAGCACAGTGGTTAGCACTGCTGCTTCACAGCTCCAGGGTCCTGGGTTCGATTCCCGGCTCGGGTCACTGTCTGTGTGGAGTTTGCACATTCTCCTCGTGTCTGCGTGGGTTTCCTCCGGGTGCTCCGGTTTCCTCCCACAGTCCAAAGATGTGTGGGTTAGGTTGATTGGCCAGGTTAAAAATTGCCCTTAGAGTCCTGGGATGTGTAGGTTAGAGGGATTAGCGGGTAAAAATATGTGGGGGTAGGGCCTGGGTGGGATTGTGGTCGGTGCAGACTCGATGGGCCGAATGGCCTCCTTCTGCACTGTAGGGTTTCTATGATTCTATGATTAAGTTGATCTTTCTCTACACCCTAGCTACGACTGTAACACTACATTCTGTACTTTCTCCATTCCTTCTCAATGAACGGTATGCTTTCTATAGTGCGCAAGAAACAATACTTTTCACTATATGTTAATACATGTGACAATAAATCAAATCAAATCAAATCAAATCTTTTCGGAGGATGGTAACTGCAGTGATCGTTACTGAGCATGTGCGTAAAGGCTGTGGTGTTGTGTTGTCACTCACTATGTCCTGGTATTCTCTCCCTTTGCAATTGGTGATGTAAATAAAGGTATTTTGAATCAAACAGCATTGCCTCCAGTGAGATCTCCTCTTTGGTAAGAATCCTGATTCAAGCTCATAATGACAGAAGCCTCGTAGGGACTAGCTGACAGTCCTTACAGAGTTCAGTCACTGTTAGCGTCCCACAAGCATGCGTGCCAATGACACTGGGAACCAGGAATGTCACGCAGAAAACTCAATCAACACCCCGCTGCTCTGCTTTGAATGGCACCATGGAATCTTCACCATCTCACCCTGAAAGCCAGTTCCTCTGACAGTGCAGCACTCCCATAGCCCTGCATTTTAAGTTCTGTTTGTGAACAGAATTCCCACTCACCTGAAGAAGGGGCTCAGAGCCTCGAAAGCTTGTGTGGCTTTTGCTACCAAATAAACCTGTTGGACTTTAACCTGGTGTTGTTAAACTTCTTATTGAGAGTGCTGACCAGGATTATGGGCTCAAGTCCCTGGAGAGGTGACATCAGGTCGAATACTGAGTGTTGCGTATGCGGTGTGTGTACGGCAGAAATGAGTTACCCGGCTTGAGTGACCAATGAGAACCGAAAGTGAGTGTTCACACCAGAGAGAGAGAGCGAGTCCTCTCTCAGCCATTTTGCTTCTGGGAGCACGTTGTAAACTTGTAGAACTGAACTGTGCCCAAGGACAGGCTTCATGCTGCATAAACCTCCTGTACTCCTCTCAATAAATACCCTTTGTTCTTTACAGACACTGAAATCTAGAGAGGACATCATAACACCACAACATAACACTGAGAAACCACCTCACCTCACTAAGCTGTTTACAAATTGCTGGAACAGTTCAGTGAATTGATTGATTTATAACCATACGTTGGTTTCCCTTCAGAGAGGGGTGCTGAGGAATTCTGTCAAATTCCTTCTTTGTGTCCAATCCCAGATATCCCCTGGTTAGAATGATGGTAAAATCCGGATGTAGTAATCTCAGGATTGTGACAGCAGTCCTTTTGTCAAAGCTCAGAGTCAGAGTCAGTCTGAACTCCTTCTCCTTCCAGGGCCCAGAGATTAAGGGAGGTAGTTAGTTTAGTTTGTAGTTACTTAGGCCGCACTTGGAATATAGTGTTCAATTCTGGTCACCACACAACCAGAAAGATGTGGAGGCTTTAGAGAGGGTACAGAAAAGATTTACCAGGATGTTGCCTGGTAAGGAGGGCATTGGCTATGAGGAGAGGTTGGAGAAACTTGGTTTGTTCTCACTGGAACGACGGACGTTGAGGGGCGACCTGATAGAAGTCTACAAGATTATGAGGGGCATGGACAGAGTGGATAGTCAGAAGCTTTTTCCCAGGGTGGAAGAATCAATTACTAGGGGGCACAGGTTTAAGATGCAACGGGCACGGTTTAAAGGAGATGTATGAGGCAAGATTTTTACACAGAGGGTGGTGGGTGCCTGGAACTCGCTGCCGGGGAGGTAGTGGAAGCGGATACGATAGTGGCTTTTAAGGGCATCTTGACAAGTACATGAACAGGATGGGAATAGAGGGATATGGTCCCCGGAAGGGTAGGGGGTTTTAGTTCAGTTGGGCAGCATGGTCGGTGCAGGCTTGGAGGGCCGAAGGGCCTGTTCCTGTGCTGTAATTTTCTTTGTTCTTTGTTCTTTGTATCAATCGTCCATTAAACACTTCCAGAGTAAGAAGCACCCTGGGTTGGTGAGACCTCCGGCAGAGTAGCTCTCCTGTAGTGCTGCATTCCAAGTGGCAGCTCGGAGTTTGTGTTCAGGAGTGTGGAGTTCAAGCTTCACAATTGTCTGACTGAGCTGTGGGCGTTAGACACAGAGACATGACTGACACCACTGGGATGTCCCAGAACACTTGCAGACTGATCGAATGTGGGTGTCCGGGAAGTGAGGGGGAAGGGTGCTGGATTTTCCGTTCCGAGGCGAGGAACATCATCCAGTTCCTCCTTCTCTCTGACCTCCTGCACCTCGCCAGCCCCCTCCCAAGCCCTCACCCTGCTCTCGGCTGGGCCATGTGATGACTGGACCAGCACAATGACTGAGGTCCTTGCAGGGCACCACCAGCCTGATCCAGACACTGGACCAAGTGCCCTCTGAGCCCATGGTGCCCCATCAGAGGTGATTTTGATGTGTTGTCCAGCATTGGTAAAGGGAATACCTGGCATCTGGGTGACACACCTGTGTGTAACGGCCTGTGGATATCACTGAGTTCCACACTGACCAGGGCACAGATAGTTGTGGACATCTGCCGAGAGAGTCACAGTCTTACTGCACTCTGCCATCTACACATCTCTTCTTCGGTTGACAACTGTTATTCTATATGTTCCTGGAGGTTTCATCACATGACTTGCCCCCTTGCCAAGCCTCCCCCCCTCCCCCTCCAGCCATTATTCGGCTAACACATCCATTCTCATAACGTACTTCTTCCTATGCTGATTGGAAAACAGAAAGACCCATTACCCTATTGCATGATGCTTGTCTGATTGATAAACAGCCTCTTTCCCACTTTTTCCATGTCTTTCTATCCGGTAAAGAGAAATATTCCAAGCAGATGACAAAGAGGCGGATCTTTTTTAACATCCCGATGTTATTTCTCCAGGGGGGAACACGGCAGGGTCCTGGAGACTCCAGTTCAATCCTGAAGTGCTGGCAAGCCTCCCTGCTCCGCCTCTGTCCATGGATCCTGTGCTCAGGGTACTGGATCCTCCTCCGCGCCCCTTCCCTGTGCTGGCTCCCTCTCCCCATTTCCAGCGGTTTGAGTTTCAGAGGGTGTGGCACTCCCTGCCAGACTTCTGCAGCTCAGGCAGAGTCCAGTCACTCTTGCCCATTGCTCTGATGCCCGTTAAAGTGAGTCCCTGATCTGGTGAACCTCTTAACCCGAGCTATTCCTCTAGCCTGCGCTAGGTTGCTGCAATTCGAACATCGAAAACTTTAAGAAGCATTTTTACTTCTTTACAACTCTGGCTGGGCCATCATTCATTGCCTGTCCCTAATTGCCCTTGAACTGAGTGTCTCACTCAACCATTTCAGAGGGCAGTTCAGAGACAAACACATTGCTGGGACTCTGGAGTCACATGTAGGCCAGACCAGGTAAGGAAGGCAGATTTCCTTCCCTAAAGGATATTAGTGACCCAGATGGGTTTTTCCGACAATCGGCAATGATTTGATTTGGTTTATCATTGTCACGTGTATTAACATACAGTGAAAAGTATTGTTTCTTGTGCGCTATACAGACAAAACATACCGTTCATAGAGAAGGAAAGGAGAGAGTGAAGAATGTAGTGTTACAGTCATAGCTAGGGTGGAGAGAAAGATTAACTTAGTGCAAGGTAAGCCCATTCAAAAGTCTGACAGTAGCAGGGAAGAAGTTGTTCTTGAGTTGGTTGGTACATGGCCTCAGACTTTTGTATCTTTTTCCCAAAGGAAGAAGGTGGAAGAGAGAATGTCCGGGACACGTGGAGTCCTTAATTGTGCTGGCTGCTTTGCCGAGGCAGCAGGAAGTATAGACAGAGTCAATGAATGGGAGGCTGGTTTGCGTGATGGATTGGGCTACATTCACGACCTTTTGTAGTTACTTGCAGTCTTGGGCAGAGCAGGAGCCATACCAAGCTGTGATACAAACAGAAAGAATGCTTTCTATGTTGCATCTGTAAAATGTGGTGAGAGTCGTAGCTGACATGCCAAATTTCCTTAGCCTTCTGAGAAAGTAGAGGCATTGGTGGGATTTCTTAACTATAGTGTCGGCATGGAGGTACCAGGACTAGTTGTTGGTGATCTGGACATCTAAAAATGTGAAGCTCTCGACCCTTTCTACTTTGTCCCCGTTGATGTAGACAGGGGCATGTTCTCCTTTACACTTCCTGAAGTCGATGACAATCTCCTTTGTTTTGTTGACATTGAGGGAGAGATTATTGTTGCCGCACCAGTTCACCAGATTGGTTTCATGGTCACCATTAGACCATTGAATTCCAGATTTTTAGCGAATTGAAATTTCACTACCTGCCGTGGTGAGAATCGAACCTGGGTCCCCAGAGTATTACCCTGGGTCTCTGGATTGCTAGCCCAGTGACAGCACCACTAAGCCTGGCCACCTGACCTTTTTAAACTCATCCAGCCTCCCTGTGAATTGACCCAGTGTCCCGGGAGCTAAACAGCTGGCCTCCTGTGGGAATTGTGGAAAGGATTCAGCAAACGAGCTGTTAATGAGCCCGTAACAATGTCGAATGGCCTCACAGTAGGTCGGGACAAGTTCCGAGAGCCATGCTCTTCCCACTGTCAGGATGATTGAGGAGGCTTGCCTGCATTCTGGAAAAATTCACAGCTGGAAAATGAAAGAAGGAGTTAATGGTCCCTGCATTATAATTGTGCTGCACTCAGAATGTTAACCTGCTTTTTCCGATGCTCAGACAAACTGCTGTGTGCTTTTGACCATTTAACCTGCCTCACAGCACCAGAGACCAGGGTTCGATTCTGGCCTCGGGGGACTGTGTGGAGTTTGCATCTTCTGTGTGGGTTTCCTTTGGGTGCTCTGGTTTCCTCCCACGGTCTAAAGATGTGCGGGGTTAGTGGATTAATGGGGTAAATGTGTGGGGCTACAGGGATAGGGTGGGGTAGACATTGGTTAGATGCTCCTTAGTAAGAAGTCTCACAACACCAGGTTAAAGTTCAACAGGTTTATTTGGTAGCAAAATCCACTCGCTTTCGGAGCGCTGCTCCTTCGTCAGGTGAGTGGGAGTTCTGTTCACAAACAGGGCATATAAAGACACAAACTCAATTTACAAAATAATGGTTGGAATGCGAATCTTTACAGGTAACCAAGTCTTAAAGGTACAGACAATGTGAGTGGAGCGAGGGTTAAGCACAGGTTAAAGAGATGTGTGGACAGGACAGTTAGTGAGATTTTGCAAGTCCAGGCAAGTTGTGGGGGTTACAGATAGTGTGACATGAACCCAAGATCCCGGTTGAGGCCGTCCTCATGTGTGCGGAACTTGGCTATCAGTTTCTGCTCAGCGACTCTACGCTGTCGTGTGTTGTGAAGGCCGCCTTGGAGAACGCTTACTCGAAAATCAGAGGCCGAATGCCCGTGACTGCTGAAGTGTTCCCTAACAGGAAGGGAACACTCTTGCCTCGTGATTGTCGAGCGGTGTTCATTCATCTGTTGTCGTAGCGTCTGCATGGTTTTCCCAATGTGCCATGCCTCGGGACATCCTTTCCTGCAGCGTAACAGGTAGACAACGTTGGCTGAGTTGCAAGAGTATGTACCGTGTACCTGGTGGATGGTGTTCTCACGTGCGATGATGGCATCCATGTCGATGATCCGGTACGTCTTGCAGAGGTTGCTGTGGCAGGGTTGTGTGGTGTCATGGTCACTGTTCTCCTGAAGGCTGGGTAGTTTGCTGCAGACAATGGTCTGTTTGAGGTTGGGCGGTTGTTTGAAGGCAAGTAGTGGGGGTGTGGGGATGTCCTTGATGAGATGTTCATCTTTATCGATGACATGTTGAAGGCTCCAGAGAAGATGTTGTAACTTCTCTGCTCCAGGGAAGCACTGGACGACGAAGGGTACTCCGCCGTGTCCTGTGTTTGTCTTTTGAGGAGACCGGTGCGGCCTTCACACACACACTCACACGCGCACACACGCACATACTCACACACAGACATTCACACACACTCACACACACACACTCACGCACGCACACATACTTACACACACACATATGCACACACACACAGACTCATCCACACTCTCACATACGATTTACATAGATGATTTGGAGTTGGGGACCAAGTGCAGTGTGTCAAAATTCGCAGATGACACTAAGATGAGTGGCAGAGCAAAGTGGATGCTGAAAGTCTGCAAAGGAATACAGATAGTCTAAGTGAGTGGGCGAGGGTCTGGCAGATGGAGTATAATGTTGGTAAATGTGAGGTCATCCATTTTGGTAGGAATAACAGCAAAATGGACTATTATTTAAATGGTAAAAAATTGCAGCAAGCTGCTGTGCAGAGGGACCTGGGTGTCCTTGTGCAGGAATCTCAAGGAGTTGGTTTGCAGATGCAGCAGGTAATTAAGAAGGCAAATGGAATTTTGTCCTTCATTGCTAGGGGGATGGAGTTTAAAAACAGTGAGGTTATGTTGCAGCTGTATAAGGTGCTGGTGAGGCCACACCTGGAGTGCTGTGTACAGTTTTCGTCTCCTTACTTGAGAAAGGATATACTGGCACTGGAGGGGGTGCAGAGGAGATTCACTAGGTTGATTCCGGAGTTGAGGGGGTTGGCTTATGAGGAGAGACTGAGTAGACTGAGGCTATACTCATTGGAATTCAGAAGAATGAGGGGAGATCTTATAGAAACATTTAAGATTATGAAGGGAATAGAGGGAAGTTGTTTCCACTGGCGGGTGAAACTAGAACTAGGGGGCATAGCCTCAAAATAAGGGGAAGCAAATTTAGGACTGAGTTGAGGAGGAACTTCTTCACACAAAGGGTTGTGAATCTGTGGAATTCCCTGCCCAGTGAAGCAGTTGAGGCTACCTCATTGAATGTTTTTAAGGCAAGGATAGATAAATTTTTGAACAGTGAAGGAATTAAGGGTTATGGTGAGCGGGCGGGTAAGTGGAGCTGAGTCCACAAAAAGATCAGCCATGATCTTATTGAATGGTGGAGCAGGCTTGAGGGGCCAGATGGCCAACTCCTGCTCCTAGTTCTTATGTTCTTATGTTTTTATTATACTCACACACACTCAGGCACACACTCACACACACTCACACAGACATACACTCAGACACACATACATCCATCACACACTCACACACACATACTCACACAGACACACAAGCAGACAGACACACTCACACACACACTCAGACACACACTCACAAACAGACTCACACAGACACACACTCAGACACACACTCACACACACTCTCACACACACTCAGATACACACACACATGCTCTCACACACACACTCCGACACACACTCTCACACACTCAGACACGCACTCAGACACACACAGTCGGACACACACACACACGCCATTAAGGTGGTGGCCCAGACAAATGGTACTCAGGTACCATGGCTCTGTGCAGTTGGCTTTCTTCATGCCATAGGGTGGAAGAGTCAATTACTGGGGGCACAGGTTTAAGGTGCGAGGGGCAAGGTTTAAAGGAGATGTACGAGGCAGATTTTGTACACAGAGAGCAGTGGGTGCCTGGAACTCATTGTTGGGGGAGGTAGTGGAAGTGGATACGATAGTGACTTTTAAGGGGCCTCTGGACAAGTACATGAATAGATCGGGAATAGAGGGATATGATCCCCGGGAGGGTAGGGGGTTTTAGTTCAGTCGGGCAGCATGGTCGGTGCAGGCTTGGAGGGCCGAAGGGCCTGTTCCTGTGCTGTAATTTTCTTTGTTCTTTGTTCTATCAGGTGCCTGTTGCTGCCCTGCACCTGGATATATCCCTCGCTGACAGCAGGAAATGACCACATCGCGATGGCGAGGTAGATAAGGCGCTGAAATCCAAGGGGATGACCAGTCAATGACTGGAAGCAGGGTTAGAAGGCGGTGTGAAGCCACAGTACATCGGACATTGTTGCTGCAGACAGGGAAATGTGGCCTGCTCAGACACAGTGCAGAATAATTCACTCAGCACACTGACCGCACGGGAATGAACTCCAGCACACAGCTCTCACTCATCAACTGGGGTAAGTATAGACTCAGTGGATGCTGAAATATTTCCCACACCCAGTGGAAATTAGATCCAAAGTTGTTTGTTGTCAGTGATACCTATTGCAGGCTTTTGACCTGAGAGAGGACCATAGAATCAGAGAATCATAGAATGAAACTCTTCAGCCCATTGAGTTTGCACCGACTCTCTCAAAGAGCGTCCCACCCAAGACCCTCCCCTCTGCCCGTAACCCCACACATTTACCACGGCCAATCCACCTAACCCGCACATCTTTGGAGTGCGTGAGGAAACCGGAGCACCCGGAGGAAACCCACGCAGACACGGGGAGAACGTGCAAACTCCGCAGAGACAGTGACCCAAGCCGGGAATCGAACCCGGGTCCCTGGCGCTGTGAGGCAGCAGTGCTAACCACTGTGCCGAAGTGAGAAACCCTGTGTTTAAGAGTCTTACAGAGACTTTGCGCGATCATCAAATGACTGAAGCAACAGTGATTTCCCTTCTCTTGTAGATGATCTCTCTGCCCCATTCCCTTCAGTGATAGCATTTGGTCTGAGAATTGTACTGTGAAGAGTGAATAGAATAGGCATGTTAATGAGTGCCGAAGATTGTGATGTACATGTGACACTGAAATAACTCCTCAGAGGCCAGTGTCCCTTCACCAGATTCCCTTCACTTACAAACTCTGCGCAGTTGGAACACGAAGGATGCTAGTTGTCATGTACTGGAGACTCTGTATATCAGACAGGCGGCATTCAGAGGAGAAGTAGCCACGCAGTAACTCACCGTGTACATATTGGACATGGTGTAGATAAACTCGTTTCCAGTGACTTCCCGAGTCTGGCTCCAATCCCTCTTCACAAGATACCAGCTCTGACAATTCCCTCAATCAATAACCGTTCCCAAGCAGCACCTTGGGATTGCTTTCCCCTTGAAAGGTGCCACATCAATGCAATTTGTTGCTGTTATATTGACTTTAAGCTCCTGAACTGGCCATTAATAAAACACAATCAGAAATGTGTCACGGACGGAGTATATTAAAAGACTGTTTATCTCCCAACACTTCTAATATCAAGGCAAGATACAGGAAGTAAAAATAGCCAGGGAAGCGCAACAAGAAATGTGGCTGAAGAGGAGAGTTTCTCAGAAGGTTTTAAATGCGGAGAGGGTTTCAGCGAGAAGGAGAGATGGCTGAAGGCACTTCATCCCTGGGATAAAATCCTGAAATTCCCTCCCTTACAGCACTGTGGGCGTACCTACAGCACATGGACTGCTGCGGTTCAGGAAGGCAGCTCACCATCACCTTCTCAAGGGGCAACTAGGGATGGGCAATAAATGTTGGTCTGGTCAGTGACAAACCCACAACCAGTTCCATCTAGAAGGACAAGCAGATACCTGGGGTACACCGCAACCTGCAAGTTCCCCTCCAAGCCACTCACCCCCTGACATGCAAATATATCGGCGTTCCTTCGCAGTCGCTGTGTCAAAATCCTGGAATTCCCTCCCTAACGGCATTGTGGCTCAACCCACAGAACATGGAATGCAGCGATTCAGGAAGGCAGCTCACCGCCACCTTCTCACGGGGCAACTAGGGATGGGCAATAAATGCTGGCCTAGCCAGCGACACATGAATGAGTAAAAAAAAGCACCCACCTCCTGTAAATTAATTTAACTAACACTCAAATGTGACACGCAGAAAGAAAGACTTGCATTTACATAGCACCCTTCATGACCACTGGACTCCCCAAAGCGCTTCACAGCCAATGATGTACTTGTTTGAAGTGTGGCAGTCAATCTGTGCACAGCAAGATCCCACAAACAGCAATGAGATAATGACTGAATAATCTGTTCTTGTGATGTTAATTGAGGGAGAACTATTGTCCAGGACAGCAGTGAGAACTTGTGTGTTGTTCTTTGAGATAGAACCATGGGATCTTTATCATACACTGAGGCAGGCAGGTGGGGTTTGATGTGTCACTTGAAAGAGAGCAACTTCTGACTGTGCAGCACTCCCTCAGTCCCGCACTGGGAGTGCCAGCTTTGATTTTCAAGCCCTGGAGTGGGACTTGAAGGCGAACTTTCCGACTCAGAGCGGGGGTGTTACCGATTGAGCCAAGACTGGCGCCTTGCCACTCACCTGACGAAGGAGCAGCGCTCCGAAAGCTAGTGGCGTTTGCTACCAAATAAACCTGTTGGACTTTAACCTGGTGTTGTTAGACTTCTTACTGTGTTTACCCCAGTCCAACGCCGGCATCTCCACATCATGGCCAAAGGAAGGGACCGTGAGAACACGGTGTCCACCTCTTTGGGAACAGGAAGTGGCTGTTGTTTTATGGGCGAAGGAGCCTCTGTGCCCTGTGACTTAAATGAAGCCAGCCTCAGATTTGCTTCCCTGGGGCGACAGGGGGATTGTGAATGGGACTGGACTTGTCTCTTCACCAGGGGAACAAAGTGCTGAGTGTAACTACCAGCAGAGGGCAATGCCGTCCTGCAGTCTTCCATCTTCCCCTGATGCCTGTTATTCTGTTTCTGACGTGATTGAAACATGAATGGAGGAAAGCACGTCACAATCATTTCACTTCTGCAAAATCGCCTCCACATTTTATTCAACAGAAGGCATTGAACCCTGAACTCTGGCAGCTCCCGAAGATTATATATCAGCGGTTAAGAAGGGACACAGCCACACAGAGCAGACACAGTGGAGACACCGGTCAGTCACAGGAGATGTGAATGAGCACACTATCCTCCTCCGCTTGTTAAACCAGCTCACTGAGGGTGACAGCCTCCTGCCCCCTCTGCTCCCTCCTCATTATCACTCCTCTTCCAGAACCCCAACCTGGGCGCTGCTGCCACGGATATTCTGCTCCTTGGTGGTTTTCCTTAGCTGGCTATTTGACCATGGAGGTTGTCACGGCTTAGTCCTCACTTCCCACACCATCTACCACCCCCCCACCCCCCCGCCACTCCCCACCCCCCATCACCAACCACCCTCCCCTCCCCCTCTCCTTCTCACCTTGGGGTTCTTCACATTGGGGAATCTCCATCAGTTAATAAGAGCTGAAGAAGGAATCGCCGATTCGCAAGCCTACCCGATGCACGGACCACCTGAGCAAGGGTGTAAATGGTGCGTTCATTATATTCTGAAGATATACAATGAATTCATAGAATCATAGAATCCCTACAGTGCAGAAGGAGGCCATTCGGTCCATTGAGTTTGCACCGACCACAATCCCACCTAAGCCCTTGGGGAGAAGAGGTCTCGGAGGAGATTTGATTTGATTTGATTTGATTTGACTTATTATTGTCACATGTATTAACATACAGTGAAAAGTATTGTTTCTTGCGCGCCATACAGACAAAGCATACCGTTCATAGAGAAGGTAAGGAGAGGGTGCAGAATGTAGCGTTACAGTCATAGCTAGGGTGCAGAGAAAGATCAACTTATTGTGAGGTAGGTCTTCCCTGCATTCAACAGCAGCAGGGAAGAAGTTGTTCTTGAGTCGGTTGGTACGTGACCTCAGACTTTTGTATCTTTTTCCCGAAGGAAGAAGGTGGAAGAGAGAATGTCCGGGGTGCGTGGGGTCCTTAATTATGCAGAGCGGTTGGAGTCTGGAAAGTTCTGCCTGGAAGTGCGGTGGAAGCAGGTTCAATTGAGGCATTCCAGCGGACATCCGGTGATTATTTGAATAGAAAGAGTGTGCAGGGGTAGGGGGGAAAAGGCAGGGAAATGGCACTCAGTAATGATGGGCGGGGTTTTACGGCCTCAGCAAGTTTGCGGATGACACGAAGATGGCTGGACTTGCGGATAGCGAAGAGCATTGTCGGGCAATACAGCAGGATATAGATAGGCTGGAAAATTGGGCGGAGAGGTGGCAGATGGAGTTTAATCCGGATAAATGCGAAGTTATGCATTTTGGAAGAAATAATGTAGGGAGGAGTTATACAATAAATGGCAGAGTCATCAGGAGTATAGAAACACAGAGGGACCTAGGTGTGCAAGTCCACAAATCCTTGAAGGTGGCAACGCAGGTGGAGAAGGTGGTGAAGAAGGCATATGGTATGTTTGCCTTTATAGGACGGGGTATAGAGTATAAAAGCTGGAGTCTGATGATGCAGATGTATAGAACGCTGGTTAGGCCACATTTGGAGTACTGCGTCCAGTTCTGGTCGCCGTACTACCAGAAGGACGTGGAGGCGTTAGAGAGAGTGCAGAGAAGGTTTACCAGGATGTTGCCTGGTATGGAGGGTCTTAGCTATGAGGAGAGATTGGGTAGACTGGGGTTGTTCTCCTTGGAAAGACAGAGAATGAGGGGAGATCTAATAGAGGTGTACAAGATTATGAAGGGTATAGATAGGGTGAACAGTGGGAAGCTTTTTCCCAGGACGGAGGTGACGATCACGAGGGGTCACGGGCTCAAGCTGAGAGGGGCGAAGTATAACTCGGATATCAGAGGGATGTTTTTTACACAGAGGGTGGTGGGGGCCTGGAATGCACTGCCAAGTAGGGTGGTGGAGGCAGGCACGCTGACATCGTTTAAGACTTACCTGGATAGTCACATGAGCAGCCTGGGAATGGAGGGATACAAACGATTGGTCTAGTTGGACCAAGGAGCGGCACAGGCTTGGAGGGCCGAAGGGCCTGTTTCCTGTGCTGTACTGTTCTTTGTTCTTTGTTCTCACTCATCCCGAAACCGTAAAATCCCACCTGAGGTCAACAGAGCTTCCCGTTGTCCGCTCCTCGCCTGCTCCGATTCCCCTGGCGGGCGGGGCGGTAACGTTCTGGCTGATGGGCTGTAACAATTGCGTGGTGGGTTTTAGTCACAGTTAGAGCACCTCTTTCCAGGGAGTTAATCATTAGTTTTTAACACTTTGTCCCTTGTTTTCAGGAGAGTTTCAATGGAGGCTCCCGGCAGCTCGTGCTGGTCAGCAGGAAGGAAGTAGAGATGTAAAGCCGCATTCTGTAAATGAGTATTTTAGCAGGAAAAGGATGAGCATCTAGTTTCATACTGCACCATCTGGATTGGGATCCAATTATCAAAGGGTGTTAATGTGCGATGATCTAACTGGGACGTTAACACTAACACAGGCAGAACTTGCCAGCTGAAGCCTCGTGCACCACTTCACCTAAAAATGCAGGTGATCTGCTCACGACGGCAGTGCTGATTATGGGATCTTGCTGTGCACAAATTGCCGGCCACCTTCTCCACACCACAACACATTTACACTTCCGAAGGTACCTCATTGGCTTTCGCTCGCTGCGAATTCCATGCTGGTCTATCGAATCATTCGCAATGGCTTTTCTTCCTGCCCCACTCTCTCCCCTCCCACCTCGTGCCCCCAGGGATTTACCCTTGGACCCACACCCCCTGCTACTTCTCATCTACATTATCCCAGAGAACAATGTTTGTCTCCACATGTATAATGGGGGTACCGCCTCCCTCCTAAATGATCCAAGGGGTGATTGGACGTCCCAGTGCTGATTCAGCAGAGATTTCCTCCAGTTGCACACTGGGAAGACTGAACCATTGCCCGTGTTTGACCCTGCGCTGAGTTTAGAATAACGTAGCCACAAGTTTATTGCCCACCACCCAGCCTGCCCACTTCTGCCCGGGTAACATTGCCTCAACCCGCTTTGCCTCAGCCCTCCTTTGTTCGGTCCGCCTGTGCTACCTCTCCACTTGACTGCTCTTCTGGTTTCCGAGTCGCTCTCCCACATTCTGCTCCCCGTAAACTTATCCATAACTCTGCTGCCCCAGCTCACACCCAATCCTGTTCACCCATCACCCCTGTCCTTGTTGAGCGAGAGTGAATGACAGTCAAGCAATTCCCACCCATGCTTTCAAATTTCCCCAAGGCCAGGGCCCATCTCCACCTCCGGAATCACCTCCATTCCCAGATCCCTGCACTCCTTTCATTCTGCCTTCTTCAGAATCCTTGATCTCCATCTGTGCACAGTTCTGGTCACCCTATTATAGAAAGGATATTATTAAACTAGAAAGACTGCAGAAGAGATTTACTAGGATGCTACCGGGACTTGATGGTTTGAGTTATAAGGAGAGGCTGGATAGACTGAGACTTTTTTCTCTGGAGCGCAGGAGGCTGAGGGGTGATCTTATCGAGGTCTATAAAATAATGAGGGGCATAGATCAGCTAGATAGTCAATATCTTTTCCCAAAGGTAGGGGAGTCTAAAACTAGAGGGCGTAGGTTTAAGGTGAGAGGGGAGAGATACAAAAGGGTCCAGAGGGGCAATTTTTTCACACAGAGGGTGGTGAGTGTCTGGAACGAGCTGCCAGAGGTAGTAGTAGAGGCGGGTACAATTTTGTCTTTTAATAAGATTTTAGACAGTTACATGGGTAAGATGGGTATAGAGGGATGTGGGCCAAATGCGGGCAATTGGGACTCACTTATGTGTTTAAAAAAAAGGACAGCATGGACAAGTTGGGCCAAAGGGCCTGTTTCTATGCTGTAAACCTCTATGACTCTGTGACTCTATCCCTCCATTGTGGCCAGGCTAAACCCCTCCTGTGACAACCTTCCACCCAGAACACCAGATCACACAAATAGGAGCAGGAATAGGCCCTTTGGCCCTTCAAGCCTGCTCTACCATTCAATAAAATCATGGCTGTGCCCTTAACTCACCTTCCTGTCTGCCCCCCACTGCCTTGAATGCCCTTGTTGATCAGAAATGTATCTAACTCTGCCTTGAATATATTCAGTGACCCAGCCTCCACTGCTCTCTGGGGGAAAGAATTTCACAGACTAATGACCCTCTGTGAGAAATAAATTCTCCTCATCTTTCTCTCAAATGGGGACCCCTTATTTTTGAATGATAGCCCTTGGTCCCAGTCTCTGTCACAAGGGAAACATTCTTCTTGCATCCACCCTGTCAAGTCCCCTCAGAACCATAAGTCAGATCACCTGTCACTGTCCTAAACGCCAAGCTTTCTTCAGAAGACCAGTCCCTTCATCCCAGGAATCAGTCGAGTGAACCTTCCTGGAATGTCGTTATAGAACAAAGAACAAAGAACAGTACAGCACAGGAAACAGGCCCTTCGGCCCTCCAAGCCTGTGTCGCTCATTGGTCCAACTAGACCATTCGTTTGTATCCCTCCATTCCCAGGCTGCTCATGTGACTATCCAGGTAAGTTTTAAACGATGTCAGCGTGCCCGCCTCCACCACCCTACTTGGCAGCGCATTCCAGGCCCCCACCACCCTCTGTGTAAAAAACATCCCTTTAAATCAGGGGATGAAAACTGTCCACAGTAATGACGATGTGATCACCTGTACAACTGTAACAAGACTTCCGCGCTTCTATATTCCATTCGCCCCTGCAATAAACACCAATTTTCCATCTGTCTTCCTGATCACTCGCTGTATCTGCATACCAGCAAAGGACAAGGACACCAAGATCCCTCTGGACCACACAGTTCTGCAACCCCTCTCCATTTAAGTAGCAGCCTAAATAATATCCTGCTTTTCCATTCTGCCTGCCAAAGTGAACATGTTCACATTTTCCCATGTTATATTCCAGCTGCTAATTTTTTCCCTGCTCACTTAACCTTTGTAAGTAATCTTGTCAACATAATTTTCTGTCTATCGTGTGTCTTCAGCAAGTTTAGCCGCCAAGCCTTGTTCAGGTTCTTAAGATGTTGGTTGGCATTGTGGAGGTCAATACTATTGTGAACAGATACCCAGAGATTGATTTGATTTGATTTATTACTGTCACATGAATTAACATACAGTGAAAAGTATTGTTTCTTGCGCACTATACAGGCAAAGCATACTGTTCATAGAGAAGGAAAGGAGAGAGTGCTGAATGTAGTGTTACAGTCATAGCTAGGGTGTGGAGAAAGATCAACTGAATGCAAGGTAACTCCATTCAAAAGCCTGACAGCAGCAGGGAAGAAGCTGTTCTTGAGTCGGTTGGTACGTGACCTCAGACTTTTGTAGCTTTTTCCCGAAGGAAGAAGGTGGAAGAGAGAATGTCCGGGGTGCGTGGGGTCCTTAATTATGCTGGCTGCTTTGCCAAGGCAGCGGGAAGTGTAGACAGAGTCAGTGGATGGGAGGCTGGTTTGCGTGATGGATTGGGCTACATTCACGATCTTTTGTAGTTCCTTGCGGTCTTGGGCAGAGCAGGAGCCATACCAAGCTGTGATACAACCAGAAAGAATGCTTTCTATGGTGCATCTGTAAAAGTTGGTGAGAGTCATAGCTGACATGCCAAATTTCCTTAGTCTTCTGAGAAAATAAAGGCGTTGGTGGGCTTTCTTAACTATAGTGTTGGCATGGGGGGACCAGGAAAGGTTATTGGTGACCTGGACACCTAAAAACCTGAAGTTCTCGACCCTTTCTACTTCGTCCCCGGTGATGTAGACAGGGGCATGTTCTCCTTTACACTTCCTGAAGTCGATGACAATCTCCTTTATTTTGTTGACATTGAGGGAGAGATTATTGTTGCCACACCAGTTCACCAGATTCTCCATCTCATTCCTGACTCTGTCTCGTCATTGTTTGAGATCCGACCCACTACGGTGGTGTCGTCAACAAACTTGAAAATCGAATTGGAGGGGAATTTGGCCACACAGTCACAGGTGTATAAGGAGTATAGTAGGGGGCTGAGAACACAGACTTGTGGGGCACTGGTGTTGAGGATGATCGTGGAGGAGGTGTTGTTGCCTATCCTTACTGATTGTGGTCTGAGTGGTTCAGGAAACCCACTCTGACGTGACAGTTCCTGCTTCATTATCTGCAGAGGAAGAGAGTGGGTTAACACCATCCCCTGGCCTTTCTCTGGTGGACACAGTAAGGAGTTTAACAACACCAGGTTAAAGTCCAACAGGTTTATTTGGTAGCAAACACCACAAGCTTTCAGAGCGCTGCTCCTTCGTCAGATGGAGTGGAAATCTGCTCTCAAACAGGGCACAGAGACTAAGACAGGGCAAGACTGTTCTCTTCCTGTGGGGGAGCACTTCAGCGGTCACGGGCATTCAGCCTCTGATCTTCGGGTAAGCGTTCTCCAAGGCGGCCTTCACGACACACGACAGCGCAGAGTCGCTGAGCAGAAACTGATAGCCAAGTTCCGCACACACGAGGAGGGCCTCAACCGGGATGTTGGGCTTTCTCTGGTGGCCAGCTGAGTTGCCCGTTTCTCCACATTCTGAGAGGCACATGGAGGCGTCCTGGGAGGGCGAGAGGGGCAAAATTTAAATTCAAGTCTTCTTTCTTTGAACAGAAGCTTGAGTTCAGATCAGCAACAGACTGGGGAACAGCGTGAGATCTTGCTGGGACTCAGTAAGTAAGTCAGCTGCGCTGCCAACAGCTTTAAGATGTCTCTATGTTGAAACAGGCTGTGCCTAGGTTGGTACAATTAAGTAAGATTTAGACCCCACACACGTCAACTGCTCTAGAATCTAATCCTTTAATCCCTTCACACCTGGTTGATTGTCGCTGCATGATGTTCCCTCTTCTTTATCTGCCTTGCTTGCAGTCCAACCTCTTTGCTTCTTCTTTTTAAAATTAAATTTTCGTTCTTTATCATCCATTTCTTCAGAAATTCCAGCGAATGTTGGAGCCCACATCCTGTCATTATGTTGACCTGACAGCCCGGGGGTGGGAAAATATCTGGAAGCAAATATTACTTGGATGAGAAAAAACTCAGACTTACACTTATATAAAACTCAACTTATATTTACATGTAACAGCTGTAATGTAAGGAGACATTATCAAACACAAAGGGGTGTATGTTCAGGAGGCCACAAAGATTTAGGCTGGGATTCTCCGATCTTGGTCACCCCCCCCCCCCCGCCCTCCTGCCAGTAAGAACGGGGAACTCGGCACTCAGCCCAATCTCCATTCACTGCAGCGGGACTGGAGAATCCCAGCCCATGGGCAAGGTCGGAGACTTCCGGCCTTGGTCCAGGAGGAAGGTTCAAATGAGCATCTTAAAAAGCGGAGCGCGAGTTGGAGAAGCAGTGGGATTAGAGGATGGGAATTCCGCAAGTTAGCTTCCAGGCAGCTGAAGCCACGGCGATGGAAATCGGGGAACAGGCCAGAATGGGAAGAGGGTGGATCTGTCAGAGGGCTGAAGGGGTTTACAGAGAGAGAGGGGCTGGGGTGGGCCGCAGGGCCATGTTGGGATTTGGAAAGAATATTAAAAGTAACAGCAGTTGTGTGGGTGGCGATTTCGACGTGCTGCATCGACAGATGTGGTGAAAATGGAATAGCTCCCTGGTGAGTTACTGAAGGCTGTGGAGAGATTCCCAGCTCGGATCTCTGAGGATGTTCGGTTTGAATTGGCTGGAGAGATAGCGTGAGGAATGAACAAACAGAATCATGGATGGAAATGAGTTGTGACACTCGGTCAGAACCCATTGGGCCGATTGTACGATGATCGGAATGGCAGGGAATTAGTCAGGAGCTGGAACTGAGGGGATATGGATGTGGAGTGAAGCTAGGTGCCTGACTCTCCGGGAACTGGAACTCTCTCCTCTGAGTCTCCGAGAACTGGAACTCTCTCCGGTCTGGGGATTTTATATATCCACCATCCCTTGCTGGCAGAGACCTTTTCACCCACATTGAGAATCAGCATTAACCCTCTCTTAGAATCAGAAACCTCTGCCTTCAAGATGCAAGGCAAGACTTGAGTGATTGGAACTTGGAATATAGTGTTCAATTTTGGTCGCCACACTACCAGAAGGATGTGGAGGTTTTGGAGAGGTTACAGAAAAGATTTACCAGGATGTTGCCTGGTATGGAGGGCATTAGCTATGAGGGGAGGTTGGAAAAACTTGGTTTGTTCTCACTGGAACGACGGAGGTTGAGGGGCGACCTGATAGAAGTCTACAAGATTATGAGAGGCATGGACAGAGTGGATAGTCAGAAGCTTTTTCCCAGGGTGGAAGAGTCCATTACGAGGGGGCACAGGTTTAAGGTGTGAGGGGCAAGGTTTAAAGGAGATGTACGAGGCAGGTTTTTTACACAGAGGGTGGTGGGTGCCTGGAACTTGCTGCCGGGGAAGGTAGTGGAAGCGGATACGATAGTGACTTTTAAGGGGCGTCTTGACAAATACATGAATAGGATGGGAATAGAGGGATATGGTTCCCGGAAGGGCAGGGGGTTTTAGTTCAGTTTAGGGCAGCATGGTCGGTGCAGGCTTGGGAGGGCCGAAGGACCTGTTCCTGTGCTGTAATTTTCTTTGTTCTTTGAACTTTGATGATTCCGAGCAGCACTGAGGGAGTGCTACAGTGTCACAAGTGCTGTGTTTTTGGTTGAGGTGTAAATCAGGTGGGTATAAAAGAGCTACTTGTTTTTTAACAGAGGTGCAGGCAGCTTTCCTGGTGTAACAAGCTCCATATTCCACCCTTCCCCGAGGAACCACCTTCCTTCCGAGCCACGCCTTCACCCAAGCATTCCCTCATCGGTATTCCGGGGAGGAAACCCTGGCTTATCTACGAGGAGACTCAGAACAGCCTGATAAACCATTGAATGGTTACAGCACTGAAAAGGGCCATTCAGCCCATTGTATCTGCTGGCCCTCTGCAGACGATCAAAGCTTGCTTTGCTACCGTCTTCCTTCAGCACTGCAACTCCCTCCTCTTCAGATAATAGAGTCATAGAAGTCTACAGCACAGAAAAAGGTCCTTCAGCCCATCGTGTCTCTGCCAGTCAAAGGCAAACCATCCAACTATTTGGATCCAATTTCCAGCGCTGGGTTCCTGGAAGATGTCCAGACCATGTGTCTCATTCAGCAGATAAGCTGCCTGAAATATGGACAACAATCGGATCCCGACTGCCATTGTAGACCGGAACTGGGTGGCGTTTGGGCTGTGTAGTCCCACGGGCCTCGGAGGGGACAAGGCACACCATAAATTAGGGTCTCAATTATTTTTGACGGACCCAGAGGCAGAAAAGCGTTTGCAAAAACTATCTGGGCCACGGACACCCACATTTCGAGACTCGCCCTCCCCCCCCACATCCTACTTGTTCCTCGACCAACGTCACTGAGACAGATTGCTGTATGTGGGATCTTGCTGTGCACCAACTGACTGGTTCCAATCTAGTAGGTGGCCTTGAGAGGCGCCGAGGGGAATTTAACTGAGGCTGGGTGGGGCTTGCATGGTGGGGAGGGGGTGGTGGGATGGTGTGAGTTGGGTGGTTGTTGGGGGGTCAAGAGGGCTGCGTCGAGATGATGGGGTCCGGCCAGTGTGCGGTGTGCCAGCTCTGCCCCTCAGAGGTCACAGTGCGTCCTGGAGACTGCTCCCACATCACCACCATTTGCTCTGTTTAGTGACTTGGTAAGTAACCCAGAATTCAGCCGCAGGAAAGTGACAGTGAGCTCTCTCTGCAGCCAGTCTCTGTCCCTCTGCGGCAAGCCTCCGTCTCTCTGCGGCCAGTCTCACTCCCTCTGCGGCCAGCCCCTCTCCCTCTGTGGCCAGCCTCTGTCCCTCTGCGGCCAGCCTCCCTCCCTCTGTGATCAGAATCTCTGATGACAGAGCCAGAGTTTCGAAACTGACCTCACTTCAAAAGCAAGTGGAAAAGGAAATTAATTTCCAGATCATGTCAGTGATCCCGAAGGAGGTTGTGCTGAATAAATTGTGGGAAGGAATATCTGACTTGCATTTACACAGCACCTTATCACATCTCTCAGGGCAGGCTGCGAAGCACTTCATATACTGGCAGCTTCTTTTTAAATGCGGTGACCATTGTTACAGAGTGGACAAGTTGCCACTTCCGCCCCCAACTGCTTTAAATTTCCATTTGGAACAATTGTTTATTTGCCTTCCAGGAGAAAGTATTTGACATGAAAACCTGGTCAAATCCTGCCATAAACCCAGCTCCTGCCATAAACCCAGCTCCTGCCCTACACCCAACACCTGCCATTCACCCAACTCCTGCCCTACACCCAACCCTTGCCACTCACGCAACTCCTGCCATTCACCCAACTCCTGCCTTACAACCAACTCCCACCCTACATCCAACTCCTGCCCTACACCCAACTCCTGCCATTACCCAACTCCTGCCATTCACCCAGCTCCTGCCCTACATCCAACTCCTGCCCTACACCCAACTCCTGCCATTCACCCAACTCCTGCCCTACACCCAACTCCTGCCATTAGCCAACTCCTGCCCTACACCCAACTCCTGCCCGACACCCAACTCCTGCTCTACACCCAACTCCTGCCATTCACCCAACTCCTGCCCTACACCCAACTCCTGCCATTCACCCAACTCCTGCCCTACACCCAACTCCTGCCATTCACCCAACTCCTGCCCTACATCCAACTGCTGCCCTACACCCAACTCCTGCCATTCACCCAACTCTTGCCCTACACCCAACTCCTGCCATTCACCCAACTCTTGCCATTCACCCAACTCCTGCCATTCACCCAACTCCTGCCATTACCCAACTCCTGCCACAGCGAAAACCCGCACCGACCTCCTCACAAGACAAAAACAGGACACGGTGGACAGAGTACCCTTTGTCATCCAGTACTTCCCCGGAATGGAGAAGCTACAACATCTTCTCCAGAGCCTTCAACATGTCATCGATGAAGACGAACATCTTGCCAAGGCCATCCCCACACCCCCACTTCTTGCCTTCATCAACGCACAACCTCAAACGGACCATTATTCGCAGTTAACTACCCAGCCTTCAGGAGAACAGTGACCACGACACCACACAACCCTGCCACAGCAACCTCTGCAAGACGTGCCAGATCATCGACACGGATGCCATCATCTCACGTGAGAACACCATCCACCAGGTACATGGTACATACTCTTGCGACTCGGCCAACATTGTCCACCTGATACGCTGCAGGAAAGGATGTCCCGAGGCATGGTACATTGGGGAGACCATGCAGACGCTACGACAACAGATGAATGGACACTGCTCGACAATCACCAGGTAGGAGTGTTCCCTTCCAGTCGGGGAACACTTCAGCAGTCACGGGCATTCGACCTCTGATCTTCAGGTAAGCGTTCTCCAAGGCGGCCTTCACGACACACGACAATGCAGAATCACTGAGCAGAAACTGATAGTCAAGTTCCGCCCATATGAGGACGGCCTCAACCGGGATCTTGGGTTCATGTCACACTATCAGTAACCCCCACGACTTGCCTGGGCTTGCAAAATCTCACTAACTGTCCTGTCTGGAGACAATTCACATCTCTTTAACCTGTGCTTAACCCTCTCTCCACTCACATTGTCTGCACCTGTAAAGACTTGATTGCCTGTAAAGACTCGCATTCCAACCATTATCTTGTAATTGAGTTTGTGTCTATATTTGCCCTGTTTGTGAAACAAATCCTGCACTCACCTGATGAAGGGGCAGCGCTCCAAAAGCTCGTGCTACCAAATAAACCTGTTGGACTTTAACCTGGTGTTGTGAGACTTTTCATTAGGACTTATAACGTCATCCCACCAGAGTGCTGCTAATGGCACCCTGTTTTAGGTGTAAAACATAAATGATAGTGATCATCTGTCTCCCCAGCATTTGAAAGCAAGACCTTGACGATGAAGATGCCGGGTGCATCAGCTTCAGTCTAACTTCCAGCTCCAGTCAGCTCAGCGACAGGAAGAGATATTTGCCTTTAACAGGCTTGCTTTGCCCATTAATTTCTCCGTGTTCCTGAATATCAGCGGTCTGGGATTTTCCAGCGCTGAGAGGGTATACCAGCCAGGAAAAGTTAACAGGATGGGGATCTTTACCCTGTTTTGTGATCCCAGGCCAGCCACCCAGATATTGTGATGAACCTTTGCACTGTTAGAGAAAAGGTGAGTGACTATCTTTGCCACTGACAGGCAGCTCGCCACAGGATGCCTTTATCCTGACCAAAAAAAAATAGTTACGGGTCGGTGATCAGTCCATAATGCGAAATGACGACCATACAAATAATAATGAAACCTTCATTCGCCAAAACATTATACTGAATGCTTCTTTTTCTAGCTGAGTGTAATGACATTCAGCACTCGTCAGAGTCCACAAAGCAAATGCTATTGATGATTCTTCTCTGCTGTTACAAAGTACACCGCGGGGTGTGGGTGGGAGTGAGGGGGCAGCAATGTAGCGGCGAGCAGACATCCCCACTGTAAAGGTTTGTTCATTACTGGTACCCCCAACAAATACATATTCAGGTCTAAGCTAGGAACTATCTCCCTGTTACACATTCCTGTATCCAGCCCTCTAGAACAGTGGTTCCCAACCTTTTATATCATAGAAATCATAGAAACCCTATAGTGCAGAAGGAGGCCATTCAGCCCATCGAGTCTGCACCGACCACAATCCCACCCAGGCCCTATCCCCACATATTTTACCCGCTAATCCCTCTAACCTACACATCTCAGGACTCTAAGGGGCAATTTTTTAACCTGGCCAATCAACCTAACCCGCACATCTTTGGACTGTGGGAGGAAACCGGAGCACCCGGAGGAAACCCACGCAGACACGAGGAGAATGTGCAAACTCCACACAGACAGTGACCCAAGCCGGGAATCGAACCCGGGACCCTGGAGCTGTGAAGCAGCAGTGCTAACCACTGTGCTACCGTGCCGCCTATGTCACATCGTACCTCTACACTATAAAAAATGTTGCGACACACCTCCTACTTTGTCTTCTTTCTTCACTGGGGAACTTTGTTTTTAACTTCTCCCTGTCCTCTCGCCTATTTTCAATTTCTCTCTGTCTCTAACTCGCTCCTCCCAGGGTTTTAGAACCAGAAAAACCAGAAGCAGGAATCGGCCTTTCGGCCCTTCGATCCTGCCCCACCTTTCATTTTGATCATGATGTGGAGTTGCCGGCGTTGGATTGGGGTGGGCACAGTAAGTAGTCTCACAACACCAGGTTAAAGCCCAACAGGTTTATTTGGTAGCACGAGCTTTCGGAGCGCCGCCCTTTCATCAGGTGAGTGCAGGTTGATCATGGCTGATTATCGAATTCAATATCCTGATTCCCCCCTCCCCCCCCATATCCCTTGATCCCTTTAGCCCCAAGAGCTATATCTAATTTCTTCTTGAAATCACACAACATTTTAGCCTCAACTACTTTCTGTGGGAGTGAAATCCACACACTCACCACTCTCTGGGTCAAGAAATTTCTCCTCACCTCAGTCCTAAAAAGTTTACCCCTTATCCTCAAACTCTGACCCCCTAGTTCTGGACCCCCGCACCATGGAGAACATTCTTTCTGAATCTACCCTGTCTCACCCTGTTAGAATTTTATAAGTTTCTATGAGATCCCCTCTCACTCTTCTAAACTCCAGTGAAAATAATCCTAACCAACTTAGTCTCTCCTCATATGACAGACCTGCCATCCAAGGAATCAGCCTGGTAAACCTTCGCTGTACTCCCTCTATAGCAAGGACATTCTTCCTCGGATAAGGGCACCAAAACTGCACACAATACTCCAGCTGTGGCCTCACCAACGCCCAATACAATTACAGCAAAACATCCCTATCCCTATACTCAAATCCTCTCGCTATGAAGACCAACATACCATTTGCCTTCTTTACTGCCTGCTGTACCTGCACGCTTACTTTCAGTGACTGATGCACGAGGACTCCAAGGTCTCGTTGAGTATCCACCTCTCTCAATTTAAACCCATTCAAGTAATAATCTGTTTTCCTATTATTGCTACCAAAGTGGATAACCTCACATATATCCACATTATGCTGCATCTGCCATGCAGCTGCCCTTTGCTACCTGTCTGAGTTTTCCCTTCTTCTGCGCGCGCATGTGGGACCTTTGTCTCCAGCTCCAAGTCCCTTTGGTCGTGCACATTGGTCTGAGAAATGTCAAACATCGAAACCACGCATGTGCGGCTCCTTCCCAGCTGGCGCATGTGTGGTAGGCCCAAGATTCATCGGGTCTTGGAGATGTCAGCCACAGAGCTGAAGACAAAGCTTAGTTTTAGTTAAAGTTTAATGACATGAATTTGGAATAATTTTGAATCTTTTCTCACCGCACACTTGCGGGGAGGTAGCTTCACAGCTCACTGGTGTTCTGTATCACACAGGCTGGAATCAAGTCATGTTTTTCAACATCACACTGAGGGCAATACTGTTAACCCTGTTAACCACGTTAGCCCTTCCAATGCCTGACCCTTATAGAGTCATAGAGTCATAGAGGTTTACAGCATGGAAACAGGCCCTTCGGCCCAACTTGTCCATGCCGCCCTTTTTTTTAAACCCCTAAGCTAATCCCAATTGCCCGCATTTGGCCCATATCCCTCTATACCCATCTTACCCATGTAACTGTCTAAACGCTTTTTAAAAGGCAAAATTGTATCCGCCTCCACTTCTGCCGTGGGGTGGCACGGTAGCACAGTGGTTAGCACTGCTGCTTCACAGCTCCAGGGTCCTGGGTTCGATTCTCAGCTCGGGTCACTGTCTGTGTGGAGTTTGCACATTCTCCTCGTGTCTGCGTGGGTTTCCTCCGGGTGCTCCGGTTTCCTCCCACAGTCCAAAGATGTGTGGGTTAGGTTGATTGGCCAGCTTAAAAAAAAATTGCCCCTTAGAGTCCTGAGATGCGTAGGTTAGCGGGATTAGCGGATAAAATATGTGGGGGTAGGGCCTGGGTGGGATTGTGGTCGGTGCAGACTCGATGGGCCGAATGGCCTCCTTCTGCACTGTAGGGTTTCTATGATTCTATGATTCTACCTCTGTCAGCTTGTTCCAGACACTCACCACCCTCTGTGTGAAAAAATTACCCCTTTTGTATCTCTCCCCTCTCACCTTAAACCTATGCCCTCTAGTTTAAGACTCCCCTATCTTTGGGAAAAGATATTGACTATCTAGCTGATCAACGCCCCTCATTATTTTATAAACCTCTATAAGATCACCCCTCAGCCTCCTACGTTCCAGAGAAAAAAGTCCCAGTCTATCCAGCCTCTCCTTATAACTCAAACCATCAAGTCCCGGTAGCATCCTAGTAAATCTCTTCTGCATTCTTTCTAGTTTAATAATATCCTTTGTATAATAGGGTGACCAGAACTGTACAGAGTTATACCTGACAAGGAGTGGCTGAAGTGAATGGTTTAGATGTATCTATGGGGAAGCTGGATAAACAACATGATGGAGAAAGGAGTACAAGGATCATGTATGTAGATGGGGGTGGGGGAGTCTCGTGTAGAGTAGAATCACCGGCATTGAGCAGATGGGCCGAATGGACTGCTTCAGTGCCAGCGATTCCATGTAATTTCCAGAAGCTAATCACCTTGTCTGATTCCGTATCAATTTCCATCTGTATATTGCATATTCTCGCAATCCTTTACGGCGAAGATTTTCCTCAGACTCAACTGGCTTGGTCCCAACTTGAGTCTGGTGAAGTCCAGTCCCATGTTGCCTCTTGTTGACATTTCATAGAATCATAGAAACCCTACAGTACAGAAAGAGGCCATTCGGCCCATCGAGTCTGCACCGACCACTATCCCACCCAGGCCCTACCCCCATATCCCTACATATTCTACCCGCTAATCCCTCTAATCTACACATCCCAGGACACTAAGGGGCAATTTTTAACCTGGCCAATCAACCTAACCCGCACATTTTTGGACTGTGGGAGGAAACCGGAGCACCCGGAGGAAACCCACGCAGACACGAGGAGAATGTGCAAACTCCACACAGACAGTGACCCAAGCCGGGAATCGAACCCAGGTCCCTGGAGCTGTGAAGCAGCAGTGCTAACCACTGTGCTACCGTGCCGCCCACATTTGGCTGTCAACAGTGAATATTTTGGGAACAGGGTAGTGGATGGACAGCAAGGCTGTAGAATTATAAAAATTGAGGGATGAAGGAGCAGGTTAGAATGTATGGTGAAAGCTTGCGTACAGTTCATCGTCCAGACTGCTAGCTGGACAAGCACACAGAGGTTTCATTCTGAATGCAAACCTGCTACAAAATAAATCACGCCATTCTGTGAAATGAATGCTTCTGAAAACCTGCTAAATCCAGCTGCTGTGTGGAAACTCTTTACTAATTTCACATTAAACTTCACTCCAAGTGTTCTCAAACGGCAATGTCAGGACATTAATTCTTGCTAAGTGGCTCATCAACTGCTTGAAGTGCATTGAACGATCATCATCGTTGTTGTGCTGTTATTTCTTTATCATTATTGATAAAGGCACCCGGAATTGCAACCTAAAAGGATAGGTCATAGTCCTCTCTAAGCGAGAGACAGTGGAGGACCAGAGAGATGTGGTGGTCTCGGTGCACAGAGTGTTAGGATAACGCGAAGGGTTATGGAATGCTCAGCAAGGTGAGTGGAATGCTGGCCTCTGGAATTCATGGGAAAGGTGGGAGGAAGTCCCCGATACAAAGCCCACCAAAAATCAAAGCAAAATACTGTAGGACGCCAGAAGTCTGAAATAAATCAGGAAATGCTGGAAATACTCAGCAGGTTGGGCATCTGTGGAGTGTGACGCAGGGTTAATGTTGCGAGTCGAATGCTTTGACCACATCTGGAGTTACAACCAGCAGTCCTGGGCACCAGACACTTTGGGAAGGATGGATCTATCATCAAGGAAGAAATAGCAAGACATCTGGATATAAATTGTCCCATTGGGAAGACGCAGCATGGGTTCATGAAGGGAAGGTCATGTTTGACTAATTTGGTGGAATTCTTTGAGAACATTACATGTGCAGTGGACAATGGGGAACCTGTGGATGTGGTGTATCTGGATTTCCAGAAGGCATTTGACAAGGTGCCGCACCAAAGACTGCTACATAGGATAAGGGTGCACGATGCTATGGGTAATGTATTAGCATGGATAGAGGATTGGTTAACTAACAGAAAGCAAAGAGTGGGGTTTTGTTTTGGTTGGCGATCAGTGACTAGTGGTGTGCCTCAGGGATTAGTGTTGGGATCGCAATTGTTTACGATTTACATAGATGATTTGGATTTGGGGACCAAGTGTAGTGTGTCAAAATTCGCAGATGACACTAAGATGAGTGGCAGAGCAAAGCGTGCAGAGGATGCTGAAAGTCTGCAAAGGGATATAGATAGTCTAAGTGAGTGGGCGAGGGTCTGGCAGATGGAGTACAATGTTGGTAAATGTGAGGTCATCCATTTTGTTCGGAATAACAGCAAAATGGACTATTATTTAAATGGTAAAAGATTGCAGCAAGCTGCTGTGCAGAGGGACCTGGGTGTCCTTGTGCAGGAATCTCAAGGAGTTAGTTTGCAGGTGCAGCAGGTAGTTAAGAAGGCAAATGGAATTTTGTCCTTCATTGCTAGAGGGATGGAGTTTAAAAACAGTGAGGTTATGTTGCAGCTGTATAAGGTGCTGGTGAGGCCACACCTGGAGTACTGTGTACAGTTTTGGTCTCCTTACTTGAGAAAGGATATACTGGCACTGGAGGGGGTGCAGAGGAGATTCACTAGGTTGATTCCGGAGTTGAGGGGGTTGACTTATGAGGAGAGGCTGAGTAGACTGGGGCTATACTCATTGGAATTCCGAAGAATGAGGGGAGATCTTATAGAAACATATAAGATTATGAAGGGGATAGATAAGATAGAAGCAGGGAAGTTGTTTCCACTGGCGGGTGAAGCTAGAACTAGGGGGCATAGCCTCAAAATAAGGGGAAGCAGATTTAGGACTGAGTTGAGGAGGAACTTCTTCACACAAAGGGTTGTGAATGTGTGGAATTCCCTGCCCAGTGAAGCAGTTGAGGCTACCTCATTGAATGTTTTTAAGGCAAAGATAGTTAAATTTTTGAACAGTAAAGGAATTAAGGGTTATGGTGAGTGGGCGGGTAAGTGGAGCTGAGTCCACAAAAAGATCAGCCATGATCTTATTGAATGGCGGAGCAGGCTCGAGGGGCCAGATGGCCTACTCCTGCTCCTAGTTCTTATGTTTTTATTTGCCTTTGGAGGAAGAGAGCATTGATTCACCAGGATGTCGCCAAGCGTTTATTCGCAAGCAGAGTTTAGGCAAAGTAGGGTTGCATTCTCAGGAATTTCCAAGATTAATGGGCGATTTGATCAAAGTTTTTTCAGGGATTAGTCACAACCAAGTGGCTGGAGGAAAGCAGTTTCGACTGATTGCTGAGTCAAAGATGAGGACATGCCGGCCTGAGTTTCTGCAGAGACGGAAAAAGTCTCCGGTTTAGCCAAAATGGCACTGCAGCCATGATTTCGGAAACCCTGCCCTGAATCTGGCACCCACCATTTTCAGTCGGTAAAGAATTGGGGGGAGGGTGGTAATAATGGTAACAGGTTTTAAGGGGCGTCTGGACAAATACGTGAATAGGATGGCAATAGAGAGATATGGTCCCCGGAAGGGCAGGGGGTTTTAGTTCAGTCGGGCAGCATGGTCGGTGCAGGCTTGGAGGGCCGAAGGGCCTGTTCCTGTGCTGTAATCCTCTTTGTTCTTTGTCCTTTAGGTGATTGTTTTCACATCTATCATTCACAGAGGCAGCTGCATATGGGATTGATAAGGTGTCCTTTGAGGAAGGTGAGGTGTTCTGTGGGGTTGGAAAGAGCAGACACGAACATGTATAAGCAGTGGATAAACTGTCAAGTTTTTGAGGCATTTAAATCTGCTTTCCTTTAATTTACAAAAAATGTCCTGGTTTTCAACCTCTCTTTGACATAAGCTTGAAGGCTATCATTAGATGAGTGGTGCTACACAACTGATTCCACAACCTATCATTATCAGAGTGGGGTGTCTGACAGCTTACAGCTTAATTAGTAGCTCCAAGTAGTTATAAAGTCTTTGATGTGATGAATATGAACATGTGTTTTAATTGGGGATTACTTACTTGGATGAAATGGTTGGCTAGGGATTAAGTAGTTGTAGGAGTTTAAATGCAGTGATTGGATTCCTTCTGTACTGTGGGGATACTATTTTAAAGTTATTTTTAAATAGTGAAGTCTGCAAAGATGCTTTGAACTTTATACTATTTAATCCCAGCATGGGTCCTGAGGTCTGCCCATGGTGGATACTCAGTGAGTTGGTATGGGGTGTTTCATAGCAAAGGGTGATGGGTGGAGGGGCATGGACTGATATGAGCTGGCACTAAATTGGCATAGGATGTGAAGAGCAAGGGGGGTGGGTGGAGGAACATAGGCTGGCATGGAGGTTTTGAGAGGTCATGGGAGATGGGTGGGTGTGGGAGCTTGACATGTCATGAGCTGGGATGGATGGGCCATGTGGGAAGTGGGTGAGGAGATAAGGGAGGGCTAGAGGGCTGTTTCTTTTCCAGGAGTGCTGTGGTCCGCCTTTCACACAGCTTGCTTCTGAACCTGACAGCCCCTGTGGCTGCCTCTGAACTCTTTCCTGGGGGGTTGGGTGGGCCCGATACCAGTTTGCACCTGTTATCCCGGAACTAAAATTGGAACATCGGGGAACGAGGGATTTCAAGGATGGGAATTTCTGGGAGTCTGCACTCCAAGCTCAAGAGCGAAAATCAGGCCCATTGTCCAAAAATTGGAGCCAGACATTGCAGAGCAGACGCTTCGATAGACAAAGGGTAGGAACTTTCTTTCGCAAACAGAAATTGATGCAACTGATCATTCTGTATCTGACTTTGGTGGATTCTTGTCAACCAAAGGTATTTGTTATTGAGAATCATAGAATCTCTGCAGTACAGAAGGAGGCCATTTGGCCCATCGAGCCTGCACCGACCACAATCCCACCCAGGCCCTATCCCCTTAACCTCACATATTTACCCCGCTAATCCCTCTAACCTATGCATCCCGGGACACTAAGGGGCAATTTAGCATGGCCAATCAACCTAACCCGCACATCTTTGGACTGTGGGAGGAAACCGGAGCACCCGGAGGAAACCCACGTAGACACGGGGAGAACGTGCAAACTCCACACACACAGTGACCCAAGGCTGGAATTGAACCCAGGTCCCTGAAGCTGTGAGACAGCAGTGCTCACCACTGTGCCACCATGCCGCCCATTTCTTCCAGGCCATTTCTTCATTCTTTCATAGGATGTGGGCATCACCAACAAAGCCACAAATTTATTGCCCATCCCTAACTGTCCTTGAACTGTGTCTTCCTCAGAGGGCAGTTGTGAGTCAACCACATTGCTGTGGCTCTGGAGTCACATGTAGGCCAGACCGGGTAAGGACGGCAGATTTCCTTCCCTCAAAGACATTAGTGAACCAGATGGGATTTTTACGACAATCGATGAGTTTTTATGGTCACCATTACTACGACTAGCTTGTCATTCCAGATTTTATGAATTGAATTTGAATTCCACCAGCTGCCGTGGTGGTATTTGAACTTGCGTCTCCAGAGCCTGGGGCCTCTGGATTACTGCGGTAGTGACATTAGCATGCTGCCATTGTCACAAGGGTAAGTTGGGAGTTAGGTGACAGATCTTCCACGCTCTGCTTGCGATGGTGCAACAGGGCTGTCACGGGAAGAACGATGGTGTTGCTTCCAATCTCCTGCGCAATATTTATCCCTCAGTCAATATCAGTGAATACAGATTATCAGGCCATTGCTTCATTGCCGATTGTGGGATCCTGGTGTGCCGACAACTCGCTATTCCATTGCCAACCTCACCCCAAGTAGTCTCACGACACCAGGTTAAAGTCCAACAGGTTTATTTGGTAGCACGAGCTTTCGGAGCGCTGCCCCTTCTTCATCAGGTGAGTGAAAGCTTGTGCTATCAAATAAACCTGTTGGACTTTAACCTGGCGTTGCGAGACTTCTTACAGTGCCCACCCCAGTCCAACGCCGGCAACTCCACATCATGACCTCACCCCCAGTTACTAATCTTTGAGAAATAAAATGCTGTGGGATCTCGTGTGGAGGGAGGGGAAGACTTGAGGAAAATGTGGGTCTTTGGAGCCTGTTTTAAAAATCCTGCTTTTTTGCTTGATATGAAACTTTGTTTGATAACGCTCCGGTGTAGCACCTTGGGATGTCTCACTGTAGATGACTGCTGTACAAATGCCAGCTGTTGTTGTAATGAATCCCTGATTCCCACAGAATCTTGGCACTAACCTACGACATGGCTTTTATGTCTCAGTATCTGCACAGCTTGATAAATGGTAATCTGTAAATTCTAAAAAGCTTGGCAGACATCAAAACCAACAAATGTCAATATCATTTTAACCCAGCAGGTATTCCAAGCTCTCTGTATAAATATGATGAATTATAACTTATTGCTTTGGGAAATATGTCTCAACTGCCGCTGAAGTTAAATCTCCAAATTTCTCGTGACCCTCTTTTTTTTTTTAAGGTTCGCGATTTCCAGATACACCAGCGTGCGGCTTCTCTTCCAGCCTATCTCGTTCTTGGCGAGTCTGGAGGTAATGCAGCCAAGATCAGTGCTCCAATCTGTGAACTCGGGTCACACAAGTGGTGGTGGAAATCTGGAACTCTCTTCTCCAACCCCGCACGGACCCTGACAGAGATATTGAAAAAATTGAATTGCAAGCTGGAGTTTTACCGCCTTGACCGCCCGAGGCTCGTAAGACCCCACCTGAGGCCAGTGGAGCATTCCGTTCTGCGAGCCTTCCTCCGCCCCGATTCTGGGGCAGGCGTGCCGGTTAAATTCTGGCCAATGGATTTTAGCTGGTGAACGGCATTGACGATTGAGACACCAAGGTAGGTATAGGTTTCCTTCTCTATGAACAGTATGTTTCGTCTGTACAGCGCGCAAGAAACAATATTTTTCACTGTATGTTAATACATGTGACAATAATAAATCAAATCAAAATCAAATCAAATCTGGTGAACTCGTGCACAGTAAGAAGTCTCACAACACCAGGTTAAAGTCCAACAGGTTTATTTGGTAGCAAATACCATAAGCTTTCGGAGCGCTGCCCCTTCGTCAGATGGAGTGGTCTCTGTTCTCCAACAGTGCACAGACACAGAAATCAAGTTACAGAATACTAATTAGAATGCAAATCTCTACAGCCAGCCAGGTCTTAAAGGTACAGACAATGTGGGTGGAGGGAGCATTCAACACAGGTTAAAGAGATGTGTAGGGTGAGAGAGGTGCGACGGCAAAGTCTCTCAGCGTAGTCTGTGTTATAGGTTGACCTGAGTGGGTTCGTGATCCGTAGTCCTTTCGGTATCTTGTCTGCTTTCTTGCATGTTTGTAGAAACTTGATGTCTGTGTCGATATGCGCGATCTTCTTGGAGATCCTCTCCACTTGGAGCCGGCAGTTTGCGGCGTCGATGGTAGTCATGATGTGGAGATGCCGGCGTTGGACTGGGGTGAACACAGTAAGAAGTCTCACAACACCAGGTTAAAGTCCAACAGGTTTATTTGGTAGCAAATACCATAAGCTTTCGGAGCACGGGCTGTAGAGATTTGCATTCTAATTAGTATTCTGTAACTTGATTTCTGTGTCTGTGCACTGTTGGAGAACAGATATCCACTCCATCTGACGAAGGAGCAGTGCTCCGAAAGCTTATGGTATTTGCTACCAAATAAACCTGTTGGACTTTAAGCTGGTGTTGTGAGACTTCTTACTGTGCCTACCCCAGTCCAACGCCGGCATCTCCACATCACTCGTGCAGTAACAATAATCTCTCCCTCAATGTCAACAAAATGAAGGCGAGTCCCAATTGCCCACGTTTGGCCCATATCCCTCAATACCCATCGTACACATGTAACTATCTAAATGCTTTTTAAAAGACAAAATTGTACCCACCTCTACTACTACCTCTGGCAGCTTGTTCCAGACACTCACCACCCTCTGTGTGAAAAAATTGCCCCTCTGGACCCTTTTGTATCTCTCCCCTCTCACCTTAAACCTATGCCCTCTAGTATTAGACTCCCCTACTTTTGGGAAAAAGATATTGACTATCTAGCTGATCTGTGCCCCTCATTATTTTATAGACCTCTATAAGATCACCCCTAAAACTTCAGGAAGCGTAAAGGAGAACATGCCCCTGTCTACATCAATGGGGACGAAGTAGAAAAGGTCAAGAGCTTCAAGTTTTTAGGTGTCCAGATCACCAACAACCTGTCCTGGTCCCCCCATGCTGACACTATAGTTAAGAAAGCCCACCAACGCCTCTACTTTCTCAGAAGATGAAGGAAATTTGGCATGTCAGCTACGACTCTCACCAACTTTTACAGATGCACCATAGAAAGCATTCTTTCTGGTTGTATCACAGCTTGGTATGGCTCCTGCTCTGCCCAAGACCACAAGGAACTACAAAAGGTCGTGAATGTAGCCCAATCCATCACGCAAACCAGCCTCCCATCCATTGACTCTGTCTACACTTCCCGCTGCCTCGGCAAAGCAGCCAGCATAATTAAGGACCCCACGCACCACGGACATTCTCTCTTCCACCTTCTTCCTTTGGGAAAAAGATACAAAAGTCTGAGGTCACGTACCAATCGACTCAAGAACAGCTTCTTCCCTGCTGCTGTCAGACTTTTGAATGGACTTACCTTGTATTAAGTTGATCTTTCTCTACACCCTAACTATGATTGTAACACTACATTCTGCACTCTCTCGTTTCCTTATTAGAGTCATAGAGGTTTACAGCATGGAAACAGGCCCTTCGGCCCAACTTGTCCATGCCACCCTTTTTTTAAACCACTAAGCTAGTCCCAATTGCCCGCATTTGGCCCATATTCCTCTATACCCATTGTACCCATGTAACTGTCTAACTGCTTGTTAAAAGACAAAATTGTACCCGCCTCTACTACCTCATCTGGCAGCTTGTTCCAGATACTCACCACCCTCTGTGTGAGAACATTGCCCCTCTGGACCCTTTTGTATCTCTCCCCTCTCACCTTAAACCTATGCCCTCTAGTTTTAGGCTCTCCTACCTTTGGGAAAAGATGTTGACTATCTAGCTGATCTGTGCCCCTCATTATTTAATAGACCTCTATAAAATCACCCCTCAGCCTCCTACGCTCCAGGGAAAAAAGTCCCAGTCTATCCAGCCTCTCCTTATAACTCCTTCTCTATGAATGGTATGCTTTGTCTGTCTGGCACTCAAGAAACAATCCTTTTACTGCATGTTAATACATGTGACAATAATAAGTGAAATCAAATCAAAAATCAAAGATGGGGATGAGGTACAAATCAGCAAACTGAATGCTGGAACAGGCTCGAGGGGCTGAATGGCCTTGTCTGTGTTCTGACATTGAATTCTCTGGCAGAGTCTCGAGTGCAGGAATTTCATGGCTCCATGGATGTATTGAATGAAAGGGTAGCCTGTTGCGACGCTTGTTCTGTGTATAAATGAAACCCTGAATCTAAAGCTTCCAATGTTGCCATTTCTTTAAAAGGCATGTCAAATGTTTTGCACATCTAACAGAGTTTCAAAAAAAAACCCAAGGTGGCTGCCGTCATGATGAGCTTTGTGTGCCCATCATTCTCCCAGAGATGAATTTTCTCTTTGGATTTGATCATCAACGTGGCTGTATTGAATTGAAAAACTAGAAAAGCCAAAGACTTCTCATCGCAATATTACGTGACACAAATAGGCAGGTGATTCAGCCTCACAGCTAATCTACGGATTGAAAGCTAAACAATTGCCAAGGACAGCGGGAAGAACTCCCTTGTTCTTTTTCAGATAATCTCATGGAATCTCTGTAGCTAACCACTGGCTGCATAATTCATTATCACCCCAGTAACTGTGTAACTGGGAGTATTACTGTGAGTTAACAAGCCAGCCAGCTGTATCATCTCGTACGATCCAGCAGCAAATACCAACTGCAAAGCTTTCACTGTTGGTGCTCTCCCACTCCAGAGGACCCAACTTTTACAGATGCACCATAGAAAGCATTCTTTCTGGTTGTATCACAGCTTGGTCTGGGCTCCTGCTCTGCCCAAGACCGCAAGGAACTACAAAAGGTCGTGAATGCAGCCCAATCCATCACGCAAACCAGCCTCCCATCCATTGACTCTATCTACACTTTCCGCTGCCTCGGCAAAGCAGCCAGCATAATTAAGGACCCCACGCACCCCGGACATTCTCTCTTCCACCTTCTCCCTTCGGGAAAAAGATACAAAAGTCTGAGGTCATGTACCAACCGACTCAAGAACAGCTTCTTCCCTGCTGCCGTCAGACTTTTGAATGGACTTACCTTGCATTAAGTTGATCTTTCTCTACACCCTAGCTATGACTGTAACACTACATTCTGCACTCTCTCCTTTCCTTCTCTCTGAACGGTATGCTTTGTCTGTATAGCGCGCAAGAAACAATACTTTTCACTGTATGTTAATACGTGTGACAATAATAAATCAACTCAAATCAAATCACTGTATAATTTTAGACCATTTGATTCAACTTGCTATATTTACCGGATTTGGCCAATGCCAGGCAACAAAAATAGGGAACATTTTGAACCGAGGCCTCGTAAGCCACTCCACTGAACATACGAGATCCCCATTGGTACTTCTTCAGAGAGAAGCAGTAGTCCCTGGTGTCCTGGGGCCAATAGTGATCCCTTTGATAAACATCAGTGTTGTAAACACCGGAATATGCAAACAAGGGGCAGGAGTAGGCCATTCAGCCCCTCGAGCCTGCTCCGTCGTTTAATAAGATCATGGTTGATCTGATGGTGACCTCAAATCTGCACCCTATCTGCCCCGATAACCTATCACCCTCCATGCTTACCAAGAATCAATCTAGCTGTGCCTTAAAACCACTCAAAGACACTGTTCCACTGCCTTTTCAGGAAGTGAGTTCCATAGACTCATGGCCCTCTGAGAGAAATAATTTCACCTCACCTTTTTTTAAATGAGTGATCCCTTCTTTTTAAACAGTGACCCCCTAGTCCTAAATTCTCCCACAAGAGGTTACATCCTCTCCACATCCCCCTTGTCAATACCCCTCACGATCTTGGAGGTTTTGATCGAGTCACCTCTTACTCTTCCACACTCTGGTGGATACAAACCTAACCTCTCTAACCTTTCCTCATAAGATAACCTGCCCATTCTTAGTATTAGCCTGGTAAACCTTCTCTGAACTGCTTCCAATGCATTTATATATTTCCTCAAATAAGGAGACCAATACTGTTCACAGTACTCCAGACGTGGCCTCATCAATGCCCTGTACAACTGAAGCATAACCTCCCTGCTTTTGTAATCAATTCCCCCCACAATGAACAATAACATTCTATTAGCTTTCCTGATTAATTGCTGTACCTGTATACCAGCCTTTTGTGATTCATACACTAGGACACCCAGATCCCTCTGCGCCTCAGAGTTCTGCAATCTCTCACCATTTAGATAATAAGCTTCTTTTTCATTCTTCCTGCCAAAATGAGCAATTTCACATTTTCCCACATTGTACACCATTTCCAGATCTTTGCCCACCCACTTTACCAATCTCTGTCGCTTTGTAGCCTCTTTATGTCTTCTTCACAACTTACCTTCTCACTTACCTTTGTGTCATCAGCAAATATAGCAACAATACCTTCAGTCCTTTCATCCAGGTGATTTATATAAATTGTAAAGTGTTGAGTCCCCAGCACTGATCCCTGTGGCACAACACTCGTTACATCTTGCCCATCTGAAAAATATCCATTTATGTCTACTCTCCGTATTCTGTTAGCTAGACAATCTTCTATCCATGCAAGCATGTTGCCCCCTTTAATGTGAGCTTTTATTTTCCACAGATAACCCTTGTTGTGGTACTTTATCAAATGCCTTCTGGAAATCTAAGTACAGTACATCCACTGGTCCCCCTTTATCCACAGCACAGGTTACTTTCGCAAAGAATTCCAATAGTTTGATGAAACGTGATTTCCCTTTCACAAAACCATGTTGACTCTGCCTGATTTCCTTGATCTTATGTAAGTGCCCTGCTGTAACACCTTTCATAATGGGTGGGATTTTTCTCCCTCTCCGTGGTGTGTTTCTCACCAGTGGGAAGTGGCGAGCCACTCAATGGTGGCGGGATCTAATGGTCCCGCCACTGTTAATGTGGTTTCCCATTGAATGCACTTGTCACCAACAGGAAACCCACGGCAGGGTGCTCTGTCAGCTGGACCGAAAGATCCTGCCAGCGTAGACAACAGCAAGATTTCGGCGAATGGCTTTGAACATTTTCCCTGCAACAGATGTTAGGCTAACTGGCCTGTAGTTTCCTGCTTTCTGTTACCGTCCCTTTTTGAATAATGGAATTACATTTGCTATCTTCCAGTGTAATGGGACCTTCACTAGATCGAGGGAGTTTTAGAAAATTAACACCAACGCATCTATTATCTCACCAGATACTTCTTTTGGCACTTCTTTTTGGAAATTTGGCATGTCAGCTACGACTCTCACCAACTTTTACAGATGCACCAGGGAAAGCATTCTTTCTGGTTGTATCACAGCTTGGTCTGGCTCCTGCTCTGCCCAAGACCGCAAGGAACTACAAAAGGTCGTGAATATAGCCCAATCCATCACGCAAACCAGCCTCCCATCCATTGACTCTGTCTACACTTCCTGCTGCCTCGGCAAAGCAGCCAGCATAATCAAGGGCCCCACGCACCCCGGACATTCTCTCTTCCACCTTCTTCCTTCAGGAAAAAGATACAAAAGTCTGAGGTCACGGACCAGCCGACTCAAGAACAGCTTCTTCCCTGCTGCTGTCAGACTTTTGAATGGACTTACCTTGCATTAAGTTGATCTTTCTCTACACCCTAGCTATGACTGTAACACTACATTCTGCACTCTCTCCTTTCCAAAACAGTATGTTTTGTCTGTATAGTGCGTAAGAAACAATATTTTTCACTGTATGTTAATACATGTGACAATAATAAATCAAATCAAATCAAATTTGCAGACCCTTCGTGAAGTCCATCAGGACCGGTTAAGGTTCGGTCGGTGAATCAGAGAGGCCTGGGGGATTGTGTGGTCAAACATAAACCATTTATTGTTAACCTATGACTACCTGCACATCCCAGGCATTGCCATGCATGGTGATGTCTTTATGCTGGCTCCATCCAGGCTCTGCACTACAGTCTATCACCATGTAACTCTCAACATCATACTATGGGTGGTACGGTTCCCCATTTCAACATTAACCCTTGTTCAACCGAACACCCTTCCACTCCAATGGCATGCAGTTCTTTGCTTAAAGGCACATTATAACAATCACTAAAGCAGATGGTCTGGTCAGTACCTCATTGTAGTCTGTGGCTGCTTGCTGTGTACAACTGGTTGTTGTTGTTCCCACCTTATAACAGTGACCACATTGCGAAGAAAACAAAAGCACAAAGCGCCGCTTTGGAGTGTCCTGTGGATGAGAAAAGCGCTATGAAAATGTAAGTCTTTCATTTTTAAAATAGCTTGCGAAGTGACACCAGGCAGTGTTCCTCCTGCAATCCGGGTTATAGAGTCATAGAGGTTTACAGCATGGAAACAGGCCCTTCGGCCCAACTTGTCCATGCCGCCCTTTTTTTTAAACCCCTAAGTTAGTCCCAATTGCCCGTATTTGGCCCATATCCCTCTATACCCATCGTACCCATGTAACTGTCTAAATGCTTTTTAAAAGACAAAATTGTACCCGCCTCTACTACTACCTCTAGCTGTTTGTTCCAGACACTCACCACCCTCTGTGTGAAAAAATTGCCCCTCTGGACACTTTTATATCTCTCCCCTCTCATCTTAAACCTATGCCCTCTAGTTTTAGACTCCCCTACCTTTGGGAAAAGATATTGACTATCTAGCTGATCTGTGCCCCTCATTATTTTATAGACCTCTATAAGATCACCCCTCAGCCTTCTACGCTCCAGAGAAAAAAGTCCCAGTCTATCCAGCCTCTCCTTATAACTCAAACCATCAAGTCCCGGTAGCATCCTAGGGCCTATTAGCATCGGTAGCAGTTCCGCAGCGCTGCTAACGTGGTGTTAATCTGTCTGACGGAACATCAGAGAGGCAGAACTACTTTGAGAGTTAATGAATGAGGACGTTGAACTGCCTGACAATAGACAGCCAAAGGCACAAAGCCATCATGCGCTCGTCAAGGGAGACACAGTGACGGATACCACAGGCAGGTTGGCAGGGCAACATGTGTGACAAGTCATCAGGAAAAAGAGAAGGGGGAGAGAAAAAGGTTAGCAACCCCCGTGTTGCCTTTAATCAAGTGACATGTTCTGTTTACCGGGCACTGAGCAAATGAATTCAAGTCATGATGAAGAATGACAGACAAGGAACACACCTCAGGTGATCCTTTGTGCATTGGAATAAATAGACTCAACATTTTTGCAAACCGCTGTACATGCTGGAGAGGCAGGAAATCTGATCAGAACCCAGGCTGGAAAATATCTGGCAAATCCCTTCGAATCCCTTCAGTTGATTGGAATTAGTCCAGCAGATATCACTCTTTGACAGATACCTCTTAGTGGCAGTAACTTGTCCCTGTCCCTTGATTTAACTCCACTAACAATATGACTTTGCTGGCTCAAGGAGAAGAAGGAGAGATATTTATTCTTAAATGATGGACTATAGGCGATCAGGAAAATGCCGGGTCAATCTCCAGCCTCTCCTCAGTGAGCTGATCTGAGGGACGGAATGAATACGATTGATGTCATCATTGATGTGTTTGCGTTGCAGTTTGCTCAGGGAGACCGGGTTGCTGTGGCAACATGTACTTTTCCATGCTGTGTTCTGGGGCTATGGATAGTGATGCCAGAGGTTCCGATGTTCTTTCCATCACACGGCTGAGCAGGAATCTCTCCCGCTCTTGCAGCCTGACGCCGGGAGCGTGCCCAGGATTTTCGCGAGTCGATATACTCGAACAATTACAATTACTCGAACAATTACAAACGCACCTTCCTTACCCATCATTTTGATTTGATTTGATTTATTATTGTCACATGTATTAACATACAGTGAAAAGTATTGTTTCTTGCGCGCTATACAGACAAAGCATACCGTTCAAAGAGAAGGAAAGGAGAGAGTGCAGAATGTGGTGTTACGATCATAGCTAGGGTGTAGAGAAAGATCAACTTAATTCAAGGTAGGTTCATTCAAACGTCTGACAGCAGCAGGGAAGAAGCTGTTCTTGAGTCAGTTGGTACGTGACCTCAGACTTTTGTATCTTTTTCCCGACGGAAGAAGGTGGAAGAGAGAATGTCCGGGGTGAGTGGGGTCCTTAATTATGCTGGCTGCTTTGCAGAGGCAGCGGGAAGTGTAGACAGAGTCAATGGATGGGAGGCTGGTTTGCGTGATGGATTGGGCTACATTCACGACCTTTTGTAGTTTCTTGCGGTCTTGGGCAGAGCAGGAGTCATACCAAGCTGTGATACAACCAGAAAGAATGCTTTCTATGGTGCATTTGTAAAAGTTGGTGAGAGTCGTAGCTGACATGCCAAATGTCCTTAGTCTCCTGAGAAAGTAGAGGCGTTGGTGGGTTTTCTTAATTATAGTGTCAGCATGGGGGGAACAGGACAGGTTGTTGGTGATCTGGACATCTAAAAACTTGAAACTCTTGACTCTTTCTACTCCGTCCCCATTGATGTAGACAGGGGCATGTTCTCCTTTACACTTCCTGAAGTCGATGACAATCTCCTTCGTTTTGTTGACATTGAGGGAGAGATTATTGTTGCTGCACCAGTTCACCAGATTCTCTATCTCATTCCTGTACTCTGTCTCCTCATTGTTTGAGATTCGACCCACTACGGTGGTGTCGTCAGCAAACTTGAAAATCGAATTGGAGGGGATAGGTGTATAAGGAGTATAGTAGGGGGCTGAGAACACAGCCTTGTGGGGCACCGGTGTTGAGGATGATCGTGGAGGATGTTTTGTTGCCGATCCTTACTGATTGTGGTCTGTGGATTTGGAAGTTCAGGATCCAGTCGCAGAGGGAGATGCTGAGGTCCAGGCCACGAAGTTTGGAGATGAGTTTTGTGGGAATAATGGTGTTGAAGCCTGAGCTGTAGTCAATAAATAGGAGTCTGACATCCTTGTTATCCAGGTGTTCCAGAGTTGAGTGCAGGGCCAGGGAAATGGCGTCTGCTGTGGACCTGTTGCGGCGGTAGACAAACTGTAGTGGATCCAGGTAGTCCGGGAGGCTGGAATTGATTCGTGCCATGATTAGCCTTTCGAAGCACTTCATAATGATGGGTGTCAGAGCCACCGGCCGATAGTCATTAAGGCACGCTGCTTCAGGCTTTCTACCTCAAGCCCTGGGCTGGGCCTTGAAACCCGGAGCTTCAGGCTCAGAGGCGGGGGACACTAACCCACGGAGCCACAATAACTGGGTCTCACTTTTTTTTAAACACGGCGACTTGTGATCTGCAGTTCACTGCCCTGAAAGGCCGGTGGAAGCAGATTCGGCAGAAACTTGCTGAAGAAAATTAAAGAAAAGAAGTCAGAAAAAAAACAGTGGACGCAGCAAATGCCTCAAGGGGCAAAAGATTGTGGGGTAAACTCACAGGAACAATCGGCTGGCTGGTTCTGTGCTGAGTTACTCTGTGATTCAATGATTAGAGTACTCAGTCCGAATGCAATCCTGGGTGACTTGAAGGGCCACATGTAATTTCCTGTTTTAAGTACAGCAGAGTAATCAGGGCTTTTTAACAGAATTAGAACACTGCAGTTGAAGCCTTTTTATATTGGAAATTGCTGGCTTGTTGCTCCAAATGTCTACAAGTGAATGCTGTCAGATAATAGTCTCGAGAACACTCATGTACAAGCAATTCAGAGGCACAATTCATTTGAAATGCTTGGAACAGTGATTTACTGGTACAAAATTAGTGGGTTGGAGGCACCTTGTCCAACCTTCAGGGATGCCTGAGAGATTCCAGAGGATCATTGCTCCAGTCTGCTTGCCTGTCATTGGATCGCTATAATTGCTCATTCAGCCATGTCATTGAACGTTGCACTGGCCTGCTGCCAAGGTTGGGTTGGGTGAATCAGTGTGTTGCAGGAACAACAACACTCTCAAAAACACATAAAGGTTATTTATTTATTAGTCACAAGCAAGGCTTACGTTAGCACTGCAATGAAGTTACTGTGAAATTCCCCCAGTCGCCGCAGTCTGGTGTCAACGTAGCTAACTGGCATGTCTTTCAGAATGTGGGAGCAAACCGGAGCACCTGGAGGAAACCCATGCAGACACGGGGAGAACGTGCAAACTCCACACAGACAGTGGCCCAAGCCGGGAATCAAACCTCGGTCCCTGGCACTGTGAAGCAGCAGTGCTAACCACTGTGCTCCCGTGCCGCCCTACATTGCTGTTGCTCTGGAGTCGCATGTAGGCCAGACCAGGTAAGGATGGCAGATTTCCTTCCCTAAAGGACATGAGTGAACCAGATGAGTTTGCAACAATCGAAGATTCGACCAACTTTTTATTTCAGATTGTTTTATCAATTGAATTTAAATTTCTCCAGTTACTGTGATGAAGACATTTGAACCCATGTCCCCAGAACATTAGTCGAAGCCTCTGGATTGCTAGTCCAGTGAAGGTACCTCTCTGCCACCATTTTCCCTTCAAGGTTAAGCGCGAGATGTCATTTTTCGCATAGGAGTGGCACAATTCTCCCTACATCTTATGATGATCAGGGACAGGCGATGGCCTAGTGGTATTATCGCTAGACTATTAATCCAAAAACTCAACTAATGTTTTGGGGACCCGGGTTCGAATCCCACCACGGCAGATGGTGGAATTTGAATTCAATAAAAAATATTTGGAATTAAGAACCAACTGATGACCGTGAAACCATTGTCGATTGTCGGAAAAACCCATCTGGTTCCTTTAGGGAAGGAAATCTGCCATCCTTACCCGACATGTGACTCCAGAGCCGCAGCAATGTTGTTGACTCTCACCTGCCCTTGCGATGGCCTCGTAATCCACTCAGTTTCAAGGCCAACTAGGGATGGCCAATAAATGCTGGGTAGCCAGTGATGCCCATGATTCATGAATGAATAAATTCATAGGGCATCTCTCCATCTACTCAAGTTTCTGGCCAATTTACAGATGACTGACACAGTGACTTCACATGCCACTGTTGTTCAGCAGATCATGGGTCCATTATGGTGGGTTTCTGTTGGCAAAGTGGACTTGGGGAACCAGCATATTGGAGACAGCATGGAGGGTTGGTCAGGCAGGGTTGGTGAGGAGTGGGTTTGGGCAGGGTTGGGCGAGACCTGATGAGGACATTAATTCCCTGGCACGTAATTGCTGGAAGTCAACAGTGGAATTGTTGTCTAGGTGAAGTTTGGAGGACACATCGGAGAACTTTGTTAAGAGGATCCAGGCCAGCTGATGAAGTCAAAACTAAGACACGGGGCCTCTCCTTGCTGAGAGAGTGTATTGACTTTGTTCAGTGTCAATATTCTTCACATACACTCAATGTCCCAGCCATCCCCTATTTACACTTCTTCCGACAAAACAAGAGAAACATGTTTTAGTGAGGCGCTGAAGGAAATCAGCATTAGTATGGGAATGGTCTTCGGGAAATTGGCGCAAAACAGACACGCTCCACAAAAGTCTGATTCGGGCGCTCCAGTTAGTGAGGAGGTAAGTGTCGAGTGTCCGCTGCCACTCTTCCTGAGATTGGTGGGGGGGAATCAGTAATGTTGTGTGGGGGGGGAGGTGGGGCAATGTCTGTGGGGGCCAGGGGGGAGACATTATCTGGCCCAGCAGGGATGTGGCAGTGGGGCTGCATTCTATCATTTTTTTTCTGCGCATGCGCAGTTGGAGGCACCAATCGGAGCTGCAGGATTTCGGGTGCGTTAAGCCCCGCCTACGGGCTTCGGGATTGCTGATATTTTTTCAGGCAGAGTGTGTATGGGAGTGCCGGTGAACGGGTCTGAAACACTCCCAGTTTCAAGTGCACCCAGCACTTCGAATCAAAATGGTAAAATAGGACCCATTGTGCGCAGTCTTGGTGTCCTTATCTGAGGAAGGATGTCCTTGCTTGCGGGAGTACAGCGAAGGTTTACCAGACTGATTCCTGGGACGGCAGGTCTGTCATATGAGGAGAGACTGAGTCAGTTGGGAATGTATTCACTGGCGTTTGGAAGAGTGGGAGGGGATCTCATGGAACTTATAAAATTCTAACAGGGTTAGACAGGGTAGATTCAGAAAGAATGTCCCCAATTGTGGGGGGAGTCTAGAACTAGGGGGTCATAGTTTGAGGATAAGGGGATAAGCCTTTTAGGACTGAGGTGAGGAGAAATTTCTTCACCCAGAGGGTGGTGAATGTGTGGAATTCACTCCCACAGAATGTAGTTGAGGCCAAAATGTTGTGCGATTTCAAGAAGAAATTGGATATAGCTCTTGGGGCTAAAGGGATCAAGGGGGAAGGGGGGGAATCAGGATATTGAATTCGATGATCAGCCATGATCAAAATGAATGGCGGAGCAGGCTCGAAGGGCCGAATGGCCTCATCCTGCTTCTAGTTTCGCTGGTCCTAAAGCAAACCAACAAAATAAACCAGCCTCCTGGATAAAAGTTGAGGCAAGGACAGTGGAGGGAGTAGATCGAGTTAAAGAGGAAAGCTGAAATATAGACGGAGGTGAGATTGGAATTGTTGAAGAAAGTGAAGAGAAAGCGTGGTGGAAAAGGCAGGCATGGAAGAATGGGAGAGTTGCAGTTTGCAACCCTTGCCACTTGAGAAGGAGGTAACAAGCCCGTTTTGTTCCACTGTCACACCATGCAGGCTTCAGAACAATGTGGTCCCAAGGAACAAGACAGCTCTGAAGTAAGGTGTTGGTGCCCCTGCAGGGAAATCTGCAGCGTGGACGAAGATGTGTTTCAGGTGACAAGAGTGAGGCTTCTTTGCCACAACCTCTGGGTCCTGTTCTGGTTTAGAAGGAAAGGGTGCACTCCAGCACGTGGGGGATGTTAGGTCCAAACACAGGAGTGAACCCCGAACCTGAGAAAATTGAGGTCTTTCAGCCACTCACCTGACGAAGGAGTGGCGCTCCCAAAGCTCGCGATACCAAATAAACCTGTTGGACTTTAACCTGGTGTTGTGAGACTTCTTACTGTGTCCCACCCCAGTCCAACGCCGGCATCTCCACACTGAGAAAATAATTCGTATTGCACTCCAGACATCCCTGCCAATGGTCCGGCTCAGAGAACGCTCCGATCCACATTGACACTGCAATGTCGAAGCAAGGGGTCCAGTTGTCCAAACCATCATTGGGGATGAGTGCTAACAGTGGGGGTTTTGCAGTGTCTTCACATACTCTGCTTGGAAAAATACCGCACACCAGCTGTGTATTCCAATTTAATCATTGTGTGATGCATAAATTGCAGATAATTTTAATTCTTTTGCTTGTATGATACAGCTGACTCACCAGTGTAACAATCCTTTGCAATGTGCTTCTGAAGGCTAGAGGGCTTTGAATTAATGGGTTTTTTGGTGTTAGCTGAGACTTAGAAGCTTGGATTGTACAACTCAACTCGCATCCTTGCAACAGCCTGGGAACGGAGCCAGAATTCATGCTTCCCCTGGGATTAATAAAAAAAAAGGTGATATCATTTCACACTTTCACTGGTGTAAATCTATAGATAATTTACAAAAAGAGAAATCCCTTCTGGGTACCACAAAGTAAAGAAACCAAATCTTGAATTTAGTAGCCTTCTTGGGAACTTTATCAAACCAGTTGCTTCGGGGTTAGTGTTGAATTGACATGCTGAAATCATCAGAGCCTAAATAAAAGCGTAATGGAAATACATTCACCAAATGTGAACAAGTTTGAATAAATGTTTAATTCAGTTGCACATTCCTTCTCCTCCTGTCTTTGACCCCCTCTCACACGAGCCCGCTCTGAATTACTGCTGTCGAATCTCACTCCAGGTGTAAATCCTGTCAAGCCGCACACTCGGCTGGGTTGAAAGAACACAGGCTGGCGAAGACGGGGACTGTCTGATCGAGTTGTGGTGAGTCTCAGATAGCATCTGCGGCAGATAAAAGACCTTTCACACTTCAAACCCAAAGAATCTGTGATATCTCTCTCCGTGATGGGACTGATCTCTTGACATCTGGGCTTCTGTTAGCTTGCTTTCTTCAGGCTAGAGAGGGTGAATGGTGATCTCTCGTCTGCAAAATAATACTTCAGATCCCTGCAAATACACACTCACTGCAAAGCAAATTCATACAGCTTATCTATTTGTTGCCAGGTCCGATCAGTTGAAGCAAAGGTGAGGTGTGCAGGGGGAGCCTGAGAGGGTGGTACAAATAGACAAAGAACAGAGAACAAAGAACAAAGAAAATTACAGCACAGGAACAGGCCCTTCGGCCCTCCAAGCCTGCACCGACTGAACTAAAACCCCCTACCCTTCCGGGGACCATATCCCTCTATTCCCATCCTATTCATGTATTTGTCCAGACGCCACTTAAGAGTCACGACCGTATCCGCTTCCACTACCTTCCCCGACAGCAAGTTCCAGGCACCCACCACCCTCTGTGTAAAAAATCTGCCTCGTACATCTCTTTGAAACTTGCTCCTTGCACATTAAACCTATGCCCCTTTGTCATAGAGTCATAGAGGTTTACAGCATGGAACCAGGCCCTTTGGCCCAACTTGTCCATGCTGCCCCCTTTTTTTTAAACACCCAAGCTAGTCCCAATTGCCCACATTTGGCCCATATCCCTCTATACCCATCTTAACCAAGTAACTGTCTAAATGCTTGTTAAAAGACAAAATTGTACCCGCCTCTACTACTACCTCTGGCAGCTTGTTCCAGACACTCACCACCCTCTGTGTGAAAAAATTGCCCCTCTGGACACTTTTGTATCTCTCCCCTCTCACCTTAAACCTATGCCCTCTAGTTTTAGACTCCCCTACCTTTGGGAAAAGATATTGACTATCTAGCTGATCTATGCCCCTCATTATTTTATAGACCTCTATAAGATCACCCCTTAGCCTTCTACGCTCCAGAGAAAAAAGTCCCAGTCTATCCAGCCTCTCCTTATAACTCAAACCATCAAGTCCCGGTAGCATCTGAGTAAATCATTTCTGCACTCTTTCTAGTTTAATAATATCCTTTCTATAATAGGGTGACCAGAACTGTACACAGTATTCCAAGTGTGGCCTTACCAATGTCTTGTACAACTTCAACAAGACGCCCCAACTCCTGTATTCAATGTTCTGACCAATGAAACCAAGCATGCTGAATGCCTTCTTCCCCACTCTGCCCACCTGTGACTCCACTTTCAAGGAGCTATGAACATGTACCCCTATGTAATTGTAATTGACTCTTCCACCCTGGGGAAAAAGCTTCTGACTATCCACTCTGTCCATGCCCCTCATAATCTTGTAGACTTCTTTCAGGTCACCCCCTCAACCTCCATCGTTCCAGTGAGAACAAACCAAGTTTCTCCAACCTCCCTCACAGCTAATGCCATCCATACCAGGCAATATCCTGGTAAATCTTTTCTGTACCCTCTCCAAAGCCTCCACATCAGTCAAATCCCAAACTTATTTCCATCTGACCAGGAGGGAAAGCAAACCTCACACTGGGGATCGTTTTGAGAGGGACAGAATGGAGAAGCGGGGAAGCTATATGAAACATATATAGAACCTTGATAAGGCCACACTTGGAGGATTGTGCACACTTCACATCTTCACATTCTTATGCGAATGTGCAGGCAATAATAAGTCTTGTAAAATAAAACCGGAAATGAGGTTACAACCACCAGGAAAGATTGAACAGGTTGTAGTCTGCTCTCTCGAAACGAGAAGGCTAGGAGCTGACATTGTTTGAGGTCTTTAACATTTTGAAAGAGTTTGGCAGGGCAGACACAGTGAAAGCCTTTCCACTGGTAAGACCCTGATAGGCGGTGGGTGAAGGAAAAATCTACAGCCAGTCTTTAGCTGGGATGCATTAATTCACAGAATGAAACATTACAGGTATATATCCCTTGCCTCCACTCTACCCCTGTGTCAGTAAGTGTCTCTTTATATGTACATCCAGTCAATGGCCTCCATTTGTTGAACTCAACCCCAGTTGATACAATTAACATCCGCCTTTGGGTAAGATCAGGACTATGAAGTTATCATCAATAAATGCAATAGCCACTTCAGTAGAAACGTCTTTACCCAGAGAGTGGTGAGCATGTGGAACTCACTACCAAAAGGAAGGGTTGAGAAAAATACTGTTGTTACATTTAAGCAGAACCTAGATATTAAAATTAACATACGAATATAAACTATTTGCTGTAATTCACTACTTAAAAAATACTGTTTGCTGTGACATGCTGTTTCTAGACTCTGTTTTGCTGTGACATGCTATTTAAATAGACTCTGTTTGCTGTGATGTGCTGTTTAAATAGACTCTGTTTGCTGTGATGTGCTGTTTAAATAGACTCTGTTTGCTGTGATGTGCTGTTTAAATAGACTCCGTTGTGATGTGCTGTTTCTAGGTTCTGTTTGCTGTGATGTATTGTTTGTCTAGGATTTGTCCGCTGTTGTGTGTTGTTTAAATAAACCTGTCCGCTACTGTGTGCTGTTTAAGTAGACTCTGTTTACTGCTTGATGGGGAGAAGTACTTTTCTCTGCAGGGTTGTCTCTGACTGCTGTGAATTCGGTGTAGACCATGCACTTTCCCCAACTCACAGTCTGACATCACTCTTCACTTCGTTGCTTCAAATATTGAGAGTGTGCCAGAATTTGAGATCCTTGGGCACATTCTAGGTTTTGATGAGAGCTTGAGAGGGTTCGAGTATTTGTAAAGCTCCTTCTGACTGTATGTCAATATTTGCAGGATTCTTGGGATGTGTCAGAGACATTGGCTGTGCGTCATTATGTGGGTTTACTTTGCAAAGTCTGTTGTCAACTATTTTTAAACAAATGATGTTGCATCCACTTCGAATTGTCAGTAGATTTGACTGACAAGCTAACTACTCAATCTTTACCATTCATTGAGTGTTTACATTGCAATTATGCACCAGCCTGTTCATTCAGTTGTACTAAGGATAGATTTTAAGCATTTACTTGTGACATGGTGAGAGAAATAACATTTTGCGTAAATACCCAGTGGGACTTGACAAATCAAACCACACTCTACTTAAAATGAAACAAATGATTTATTCAATGAGAATCCTATCCTATAGATATTGCAAACCCATTAATTACACTCAAGCTTTGAACAAAAAGGGCACTTATGGGGGCAAAAGTAATTCCAAAATTAAATAAGTGGAAAACAAATTGCTAATGAGTACATAAATCAGTCACTTAATTTATTCAGGCATTCCCTGTTAACTTATTCGCAAATATGTTCTCTAATTGTTTAATTCACTTACATTCATACCTAACCCAATTGATAAATATATTGGCAGATTCAGCGCTAAGTTGGTTAATCAGCATGCAACTCAATCCGTTTCATCACACAATGCAGATTTTGAGGTTATTGCTCACCACAGTACGTGACAGCAAAGCTGCTTTGTGTTTCTGCTGAGTGGATGTGCAAATTCAGAGCCAAGCTCAAATTTGATAGCAAACGCTTTTTAAAAAAAACTCAAACTATAATCAAAATAATTAAAGGGACTGTTTCACAATGTTCAACCAAAATACATTCCCTTGGTAAACTAAAACTGGGCAAGGAAGAAACATCCGTGGCTTACTGAGCAGGTCAAGGATAGGATTGGACAAAAAATAAGGGTTTTTTTTTAACGTTGCATAGGATAATTGCGAGTCCGAGGAACGGGAGTATTTTGAACACCAGACAAAAGGACCCCAAAACGTTTATAGAGGAGGGAAGAAATGGAATCAGAGGATAAACGAGTGAAGAAGAATAAAAACAGATTGTGAGCTCTTTCACAAGTTTACAAAAAAACAAGAGTTTAGCTAATGTAAGAGAGTAGCTAAAGTAAATGTTGGCCTCTTAGTAGCAGAGTCAGGAGAAATTATGGGGAATGAGGCAGAGACATTCAACAAATATGTTGAGGGCGATTCTCTTAGCCCACTGCGCTGCTGCAGCAGCATAGCGCTGAGCGGACCGCTGCACAAATGCGTCGATCTCTCAGCACAGAAAGCAGAGGTCGTATAGCCGGCTTCCTGCTGGGAGCCACAGCATCTGTGCGTCTCCGACCATCGGATTTCCGCGTCGTCAGCCCCGCGCCAGGAATCGGCGCGGAACTAATTGAAGTATTTGAATCACCATTTTCTTATCATTAGTGGACCCGGGACTGAGGTCTCTGGGTTGGCTATCCTCCCCCCCACCTCCCTGCTGGGAGTGTTTCATTCCAGTGGGGTTTACACCAGCTCCCCATTAACGGGGAACTGGTGGCCGGATTCCGCTGGAGTGAAGGGGGGGGGGGGGGGGGCCCTGGAGGCCCCCCCAGGACATTGGAGGTAAGGGCGGGTGCCCTCTGGGCATTGCCAGCCTGGCAGGGACAGCCTGGTCCCCGGCACTGCCCCAAAGGGCAAAGTCACAATGCCCAGGGGACAGGGGGAATCGGACAGTGCCAAGGGGATGGGGCCAGAGGGGGTGAGGCCTAATGGGGGCTGGGCCTCTGGGGGGGAGGAGGTCCTGCTGCCACTCTGCAGTGGGGATCGGTTCAGAGGGAGTGTGGACAGCGATAGGGGTGAGGGGAGCAGTCATTTTTCTGGGTGGGCAGTGGGGGGTCGGGGGGGGGAGTTGAGGCTGCGGTGTGGGGGGGAGAGGGGTTTGGGGAGATTGGGACTTCCCCCAGCTTTTCATCATGATTTATGTGCATCCCGCTGAAAGAAATAGCTGGATTTACTCCAGTTTTCACCTGAATTGGGCACTTAGAATTCGTTGGGAGATTCCTGGCTGTTGTGTCTTTCTCCTTGTCTTCAGAGTCAAAGACACAGATCACAAAGCAGAAATCGAGGGCAATCCAAGGAGAAATACAAGTGAGGAATTTCAGGTTGTCAATATCAGAGGAGAACCAACCCTGGAGAAAACTAAGGGGCCAATATCCGACAAATCCCTGGGACAAGATGACCTACAGCCTAGGGTTCCAAACAGATCGTTGCAGTCTCAGGATAAGAAGTTCATCATTGAGGATTGCGTCAAGGAGAAATGTCCTCACTCAAAGGGTGATGAATCTTTGGAGTCCTCTAACCCAGAGGGTTGTGGATGCTCCATCATTGAATATATTTAAGGCTGATTTGATTTTGATTTGATTTATTATTGTCACACGTATTAACATACAGTGAAAAGTATTGTTTCTTGCGTGCTATACAGACAAAGCATACTGTTCATAGAGAAGGAAACGAGAGAGTGCAGAATGCAGTGTTACAGTCATAGCTGGGGTGCAGAGGAAGATCAACTTAATGCAAGGTAAGTCCATTCAAAAGTCTGACAGCAGCAGGAAAGAAGATTTTCTTGAGTCGGTTGGTACGTGACCTCAGACTTTTGTATCTTTTTCCCGAAGGAAGAATGTGGAAGAGAGAATGTCCGGGGTGCGTGGGGTCCTTAATTATGCTGGCTGCTTTGCCGAGGCAGCGGGAAGTGTAGATAGAGTCAATGGATGGGAGGCTGGTTTGTGTGATGGATTGGGCTACATTCACGACCTTTTGTAGTTCCTTGCGGTCTTGGGCAGAGCAGGAGCCATACCAAGCTGTGATACAACCAGAAAGAATGCTTTCTAAGGTGCACCTGTAAAAGTTGGTCGGAGTTGTAGCTGAGATGCCAAATTTCCTTAGTCTTCTGAGAAAGTGGAGGCGTTGGTGGGGTGGGATTGATAGATCTTTTGTCTCTCAGGGATTAAAGTGTTATGGGGAGCGGAGTGGGAAAATGGAGTTGAAGCCCAAGATCAGCCATGATAGTATCAAATGGCCAGCCAAGCTCAATGGGCCATGAGGTTTACTGCTGTTTCTATGGTTTATGTTCTTGAACAAGTATGCAAGTTGGAAATGAGGTGCTGCTTACCTAGAATAAGAAGTTTAACAACACTAGGTTAAAGTCCAACAGGTTTATTTGGTAGCAAAAGCCACACAAGCTTTCGAGGCTCTAAGCCCCTTCTTCAGGTGAGTGGGAATTCTGTTCACAAACAGAATTTATAAAGACACAGACTCAATTTACATGAATAATGGTTGGAATGCGAATACTTACAACTAATCCAGTCTTTAAGAAACAAAACAATGGGAGTGGAGAGGGCATCAAGACAGGCTAAAAAGATGTGTATTGTCTCCAGACAAGACAGCCAGTGAAACTCTGCAGGTCCACGCAACTGTGGGAGTTACAAATATTGTGACATGAACCCAATATCCCGGTTGAGGCCGTCCTTGTGTGTGTGGAACTTGGCTATCAGTTTCTGCTCAGCGACTCTGCGTTGTCGTGTGTCGCGAAGGCCGCCTTGGTGAACGCTTACCCGAATCTCCACATCATGACTATCCAGAATATATCATAGGTATTGTACACACAGGAATAGTGGCTTAGAAATTGACCCATGCGATAGACGTTTGTTGGGCGCATTGCCATGGGGAATGCATCAGTTGATGTCAGCTGGCAGTTAACTGCCAAGCAGCATTTGAAATTTAAACCAGGCAGCTTGACTCTGATTGGGAATGGCATTGTTCTGAGGAATGAGCCAGCGAATGGCTTAGACACGAGGGAGAAAGGAGCCAAAGAATGGAGTGATAGGATGAGATGAAGAAGGCTGGGAGGAGGTGGGTGTAAAGCAGAAACATTGGCATATTTCTGCACTGTGGGCTCAAAGTAATGCATGGAACGGCGGTTCCTCTGCTTCTTGGAGAACACATTCAATTGCCGCATGTAGAAATCTCTCAGCACAGCGTGATGCTAACTGGCGTGAAAGCTCCTTTTCTCAGCATTACGAAAAGTCATTATTTAGTCCCCACAGGTTAGTGGCTGCTTTACGATTTTTGGTAACTGCTTGTCTATGCTGATGTTATTTTCTCTGACCTGTCATAGGTTTGTAGAGGTATACAGGACAGAAAAGGCCCTTCAGCCCATCACAGCTGTGCAGGTCTAAAACAGACCACGCAACTATTCTAATCCCATTTTCGAGCACTTGGCCCAGAGCCTTGAATGCCTTGGGATTGCAAGTGCGCATCCAAATACATTCTTAAATGTTATGAGGGTCTCAGCCTTTCAGGCAGTGAGTTCCAGACTCCCACCACCCTCTGGGTGAAAAGGTTTTTCCCCACATCCCCTCTAAACCTCTTGCCCCTTACTTTAAATCTGTGCCCCCTGGTCATTGATCCCTCCAGGCAAGGGTGTTCTCTTCCTGTTGGGGAACACTTCAGTGGTCATGGTCATTCGGCCTCTGATCTTCGGGTAAGCGTTCTCCAAGGCGGCCTTCACGACACACGACAGCGCAGAGTCGCTGAGCAGAGACTGATAGCCAAGTTCCGCACACATGAGGACGGCCTCAACTGGGATCTTGGGTTCATGTCACACTATCTGTAAACCCCACGACTTGTCTTGGCTTTCAAAATCTCACTAGCTGCCCTGGCTGGAGACAATACACATCTCTTCAACCTGTGCTTAACCCTCTCTCCACTCACATTGTCTGTACCTTTAAGACTTGATTACCTGTAAAGACTCGCATTCCAACCATTATTTTGTAAATTGAGTTTGTGTCTTTATATGCCCTGTTTGTGAACAGAACTCCCACTTACCTGACGAAGGAGCAGCGCTCCGAAAGCTAGTGGCTTTTGCTACCAAATAAACCTGTTGGACTTTAACCTGGTGTTGTGAGACTTCTTACTGTGTTTACCCCAGTCCAACGCCGGCATCTCCACATCATTGATCCCTCCACCAAGGGAAAGGTTTCCTCCTGTCTACTCAGTGCCCCTCATAATTTTATATATCTCAATCATGTGCCCCCGTGGTCTTTGCTCCAAGGAAACAATCCCAGTCTATCCAATCTCTCTTCATAACTAAAACACTCCAGCCCAGACAACATCCTGGTAAATCTCCTCTGCACCCTTTCCCGTGCTATCACATCCCTCCTATAATGTGGATTCCAGAACTGCACACTTTGGAAAGACGATATTTGCCTCACAAAAGGTCAGGTTGACCTTTGGGAGTTGTGGACGAGAGGGGCCAGCATGGAAGATCCAGCTGGAAGAGGGAGGACTGAATGTTCCTCTGGTGGTAAGGATAGTCCAACAGCAAGCAATAAAAGAACTGACTTCACAAGATAAATCAAGGTAAAGGTTTGATAAAGAAACTTCATTACCCCACCCTGGGCCACACATGCTCCCTACAATCCCCAACTGCTTTCCATTTATACCGGGTCAGCTGACCACTACCTCATGTTATCATTGGTCACATTATAACACTGAACGGGAGGCCTGGTCCACAGAGCTCCTTCCTCAGCTTCACTGAGGAGTAAGGTGGGAGGTCAGGAGGCTGAGCCTGAGTTACACCAGCTGCTGCAGACACAATACAAATCTCACAGCAGATCACCACCCCCCGTACCACCAATCAGCTGACTGAACGGTCCCAGAGAGGCACTCAGCGGAAACGCTCCCACTCTGAGAGCCAACAGCAATTCCCTCACCCACGGAGTTGGTGGCACACTCCTGGATCACTCCCACTGGGCTCCAAGGATTCAGTGGTGCTTTGGACGGCCAGGTATCAGCTGGAATTTAAATTCAATTTAAAAATCTGGAATTGAAAAGTGAGTCACAGTAATGGCGATCATGACAACAATAACTGATTGCAAATAAAAACCCATCTGGTTCACTAATGTCCTTTAGTCAGAGAAAGAGTCATAGAGGTTTCCAGCATGGAAACAGGCCCTTCGGCCCAACTTGTCCATGCCGTCCAGTTTTTACCACTAGGCTAGTCCCAACTGCCCGCGTTTGGCCCATATCCCTCTATACCCATCTTACTCATGTAACTGTCTGAATGCTTTTTAATGCTGTTGGACTTTAACCTACTGTGCCCTGCCACCTTCCCAAGCCAAGTTAGAGCCACCTGAGACCCCTTTGCAGCAACAGGGGGTTGACACAAGGGGTGGCTTCCACGGCGAGGGCACGGGGACGCGTAAACTCCCCCACTCTGGGCAGAATGGTCACCATACTCCAGCACAGAGCCTTCACCAGCTGAAGCAGGGCTCTCTGGCAGCGCAGAGTTCCCTGGTTTATGTCCCACCGGCCTCCTCAGTAGCCCAGTGGGACATAAACCAGGGAACTCTGCGCTCCTCAGTAGCTTGTATCAAGACAGGAAGATTGCAAATAGCAAGCGCTGCGCATGCAATAGATTGCTTCACGAAATATCACTGGAGTTTGTCCAATCAAATAATGGTTTGATTTATTGAAATTATTCGGTGTTGTCAGCGGAGCTGGCGATATTAATGGTCAAAGTGCCAGTATGAGTCAATAGAATCAGTTTATTTTCACATTCGAACCATTAACCACCTAATACCTCAACACAGCGGATCTTTCCGCAGTCTGAAATCTGAGAATCAGTGTGTTGGGCAAAAGGGGGACATTTATCCACAACCTGCCCAGAGATCCATCAGTTTCTCCTTTAAATGATGGAATGGCTTAACCTGAAAGCAAAAAAGAAGATGAGGTAATGAAGAATAACGAAAGGAATTAGAGGCTGCCAGAGATCCGATGGGGAGATATAGCCACAGGTGCCCGGAGTGGCGGGGCTGTTGAGCTGACAATTAAATAAGTGAAAATAGAAGTTTTGACGCCCCCCCAGAGGCACTTCGCTCAATGCTGGTCAGTTTTAATAAAGTCTGAAGCTGACTAAGATGAAAATGAACTCTGCTCAAATCGTTCTGATGTGGAGCTGTTTGATTCTGTCAAAGGCAAGCTCCCCTCTGGCAACTCAATGGTTCAGCACTCCAACCTTTAATTGATTCTAATGAAATAAATGTTACAAGTTAATTCAGATTTAGCCCATGGTCACAGCACACAACGCAACAGGTCACACAGAGAGGGTAATCCAGTCATAAAAATACAATTAAGAAGTGTCGTGCTTGCTGCGCCCTCGCTGCAACAGAAAGGAGGAGCAGGAGCAGGCCATTCGGCCCTACGAGCTGCTCTACGAGGCTGATCCTCACTTTAAATGCTACATTCCTGCTTCCCCCCCCGTACTCCTTGATGCCCTGAAACTCTAAAAATGAATCTGTCACAAATCAATTGGACGCTCCCACAAAGGAGAAAAGTAATGCAGTGTCGCTCCAGTGTGTTGTGAGAAAACTTGCTGTGGGTTTGTGAGGAGATGTTGCGAGTTCCAGGCCCAAAGACATCGAATCCCTCTACTTACGAAAGAAAACTAAAGAAAATTACAGCACAGGAACAGGCTCTTTGGCCCTCCAAGCCTGCACCGACCGTGCTGCCCGACTGAACTAAAACCCCCTACCCTTCCGGGGACCATATCCCTCTATTCCCATCCTATTCATGTATTTGTCAAGATGCCCCTTAGAAGTCACTATCGTATCCGCTTCCACTCCCTCCCCCGGCAGCGAGTTCCAGGCACCCACCACCCTCTGTGTAAAAAAACTTGCCTCGTACATCTCCTTTAAACCTTGCCCCTCGCACCTTAAACCTGTGCCCCCTAGCAATTGACTCTTCCATCCTGGGAAAAAGATTCTGACTATCCACTCTGTCCATGCCTCTCATAACCTTGTAGACTTCTATCAGGTCGCCCCTCAACCTCCGTCGCTCCAGTGAGAACAAACCAAGTTTCTCCAACCTCTCCTCATAGTTAATGCCCTCCATACCAGGCAACATCCTGGTAAATCTTTTCTGTACCCATTCCAAAGCCTCCACATCCTTCTGGTAGTGTGGCAACCAGAATTGAACACTACATTCCAAGTGTGGCCTAACTAAGGTTCTATAAAGCTGCAACATGACTTGCCAATTTTTAAACTCAATGCCCTGGCCGATGAAGGCAAGCATGCCGTATGCCTTCTTGACTACCTGTGGTGAACCATCGTTGGTTACCACTGTGGGGTTATTCCAATGTTACTGTTGGGTTAGGGTGTTGCCACTGTGGGATTAATATACCTGTGGTGGATGTTGTTATGGCACATCCCGGTCGCGCCCCGCCTCCTGGGGAGAGGTATAAGACCCTCTGCTCAGGCGGGACCCCTCCAGTCTGGATTGGTGTACTCGTGTTAGATAGTTCCATTGTTTGTCAATAAAAGCCTTCAATCGCTGAAGCCTTGTACCTCGTGCTTGATTGTCGCGCATCACTACCTTCTCCACCTGCATTGTCACTTTCAGTGACCTGTGTACCTGTACACCCAGATCTCTCTGCCTATCAATACTCTTAAGGGTTCTGCCATTTACTGTATATTTCCTATCTGTATTAGACCTTCCAAAATGCATTACCTCACATTTGTCCAGATTAAACTCCATCTGCCATCTCTCCACCAAAGTCTGCAAGCGATATATATCCTGCTGTATCCTCTGATGGTCCTCATCGCTATCCGCAAATTTACCAACCTTTGTGTCATCCGCAAACTTACTAATCAATCCAGTTACATTTTCCTCCAAATCATTTATATATATTACAAACAGCAAAGGTCCCAGCACTATTCCTTGAGGAACACCACTTGTCACAGCCCTCCATTCAGAAACGCACCCTTCCACTGTTACCTTCTGTCTTCTTTGACCGAGCCAGTTCTGTATCCACCTTGCCAGCTCACCTCTGATCCCATGCAACTTCACCTTCTGCACCAGTCTGCCATGAGGGACATTGTCAAAGGCCTTACTGAAGTCCATGTAGACAACATCCACTGCTGTACCCTCATCAATCATCTTTGTCACTGCTTCGAAAAGCTCAATCAAGTTCGTGAGACACGACCTCCCCTTCACAAAACCATGTTGCCTCTTGCTGATACGTCCACTTATTTCCAAGTGGGAGTGAATCCTGCCTCGGAGAATTCCCTCCAATAATTTCCCTACCATTCCATTACATCATTACAGATCATGTGACGTTATAACAGAAATGACGCAACCGCTTTAAGTACATAACATCCCTCCCCCTTTACATCTTTCATCCCCAAACGACAATGTCTCTCAATGTTTCAACAACAGACCCAATTAAACAGTAGATATATTATTTTGCAACATTATTTCCCAAAGGGCGGCACGGTGGCACAGTGGTTAGCACTGTTGCTTCACAGCTCCAGGGACCTGGTTTCGATTCCCGGCTCGGGTCACTGTCTGTGTGGAATTTGCACATTCTCCTCGTGTCTGCATGGGTTTCCTCCGGGTGCTCCGGTTTCCTCCCACAGTCCAAAGATGTGCGGGTTAGGTTGATTGGCCATGCTAAAATTGCCCCTTAGTGTCCTGAGTTGCGTAGGTTAGAGGGAGTAGCGGGTAAAATATGTGGGGATATGGGGGTAGGGCCTGGGTGGGATTGTGGTCGGTGCAGACTCGATGGGCTGAATGGCCTCTTTCTGCACTGTGGGGTTTCTATGATTCTATGATATACAATTAGAGAGACAGTCTGTCAGGTGGACATCGATTTCATTTGGGTTGTACTCGATGTTCTGGAATTTAGCTACTTGAGATTTTGAAGCGTCCTCCTTTTCTTCTGTTGGTAATTCTTCATGTGAAGCTGTTTCAGTATCAGTTTCCATCGCTGTTTAAAGTTCTTCAGAAACAGCATCTGGATCTGTCTCTGTGGTTGGCCCCTGTTCAGAGGTGTCACTCCTGAGCATATCTGGTATAAGTACTCCTGGTGGGGTTGCTGTGATTTCACTTCTTGAGGCTAATATCTGGTCAGTATGATGCTTCCAAACTGTACGGTGTAAGATATTGGACCCGTTTTTGTGAGGATAGCGCTGGTCCCCCATTTTTCACTGGTAGCGTCGCTTCTTGCTGGCGCTCATTCTCTCTTTCTTGAGTTCTGTCCTCCCCTAACTTGTTGCTGTCATTCGACAATCTCTCAAGTGGTACCAAAAGGGCAAACTATGTTCTTGGTTTTCTTTTTAAAAGCAGCATTTCTGGTGAACTCCGTGTTTGTTGCATGTGCGGTGCTCCTTAATGATATCAAGAAGTTCTTCATTTGTCTTGACAAGGTGCCTTGGTCTTTTCATGTCTTGAGGTAGTGTTTGAGTGACTCTATGAATCATTCAGCTGTTCCATTTGTAAATGGATGGTACAGAACAGACTTCATGTGTTGGATATCATTTCCTTTCAAGTCGTCTCCCAACTCCTTGGAAATGAATTGTGTCCCATTGTCACTTAGGATTTGATGTGGAGATGCCGGCGTTGGACTGGGGTGAACACAGTAAGAAGTCTCACAACACACCAGGTTAAAGTCCAACAGGTTTATTTGGCAGCACTAGCTTTCGGAGCCTCAAGCTCCTTCTTCTTCACTCACCTGTGTAAGGGTTGTAACAGTGGAGTGTTTCTTAGTTTTGCACAGGACTGACTTTGCCCCACTTTCTCTGCAATTTGTGCATCTAATCCTAGCCACCAGAAATAACGATGTGCCAGTTCCTTCATTCTTACCACACCTGGATGTCCTTCGTGTAGCTGTTCAAGGATTCTACCACGCAAGCACAGATAATAATCACTCGATTATTATTATTAATAGAATTCCACTCTGGACTGTCAACGCAAGTTTTCTTGTGAAGTAAAGCTTGAGGTCTGAATTTTTACAATGTACTTTTGTCAGCATTTCTTTTAGGACAATATCCATAACCTTCCCCCTCACTGGATCTGTTCTTGTGTGTCTCTGAATTTGAGATGAAGTCACAGATGAAGCAAAATTACTGCGGATGCTGGAATCTGAAACCAAAAGAGAAAATGCTGGAAAGTCTCAGCAGGTCTGGCAGCATCTGTAAGGAGAGAAAAGAGCTGACGTTTCGGGTCCAGACGACCCTTTGTCCAGGCTCATCTGGACTCGAAACGTCAGCTCTTTTCTCTCCTGACAGATGCTGCCAGACCTGCTGAGATTTTCCAGCATTTTCTCTTTTGGTTTCAGGTTCCAGCATCCGCAGTAATTTGCTTTTATCATAGGGTACACTATCCATTTGTGAGAAATATAGGGCGTTAACAACATTTTCTTCAGGTTCTTGTTTGATTTGTAGCAGCATGTTGCTCCGATTGACGATATTTAATACAGAAGGTGTGTGCCGATAAAATCAAAGACAACCTCTGTAACCGACTAGTTGCTAAAAAAGGAATACCTCTATATGGCCTGAAGATTGTCATCAAGGGTAGCTGGTGATCTGTCCAAAGTGTAAAGTGACACCCATAAAGGTAGTGATGAAATCTTCTTACTCCGAAGACAACATTTAGCTTGGGATTGAACTGGACCAACAGCTCAGGCTTCCTGAAGGCATCTTTTACCTCACCGTAAGTGTCATGAAGCATAGCTTGATCTTCCCTCTGAGAAAATAACACCTAACCAAAGAGGAATATCTCACCTCAGAATCTGTTAAAGTCCGTGTGAGGAGGGGTAATATCTGCGCTTCAGCAACCTCCAGTGGTTAAATCCCAAAATAACTACCCGACACTCTCTCTGTAAAAATCAACAAGGAACAATCTATTTATCCAACGAATAGAGAACAGGTTAACTAAACTATTAACAAACCAAGTGAAGCATGATTCCAACAGAATGCTCCTTAGAAAATACAATTCCCACTCATTAACAAAAATAAATTGAATTTTAGTCACTCTCACTAAACTACAACCAGGTTTGTCATCTTCCGGAATATTCTACAAAGAACAAAAACAAAGAACAATACAGCACAGGAACAGGCCCTTCGGCCCTCCAAGCCCGTGCCACTCCCTGGTCCAAACTAGACCATTCTTTTGTATCCCTCCATTCCCACTCCGTTCATATGGCTATCTAGATAAGTCTTAAACATTCCCAGTGTGTCCGCCTCCACCACCTTGCCTGGCAGCGCATTCCAGGCCCCCACCACCCTCTGTGTAAAATATGTCCTTCTGATATCTGTGTTAAACCCCCCACCCTCACCTTGAACCTATGACCCCTCGTGAACGTCACCACCGACCTGGGGAAAAGCTTCCCACCGTTCACCCTATCTATGCCTTTCATAATTTTATACACCTCTATTAGGTCTCCCCTCATCCTCCGTCTTGCCAGGGAGAACAACCCCAGTTTACCCAATCTCTCCTCATAACTAAGCCCCTCCATACCAGGCAACATCCTGGTAAACCTCCTCTGTACTCTCTCCAAAGCCTCCATGTCCTTCTGGTAGTGTGGCGACCAGAACTGCTTGCAGTATTCCAAATACCTTCCTTCTTCTTTGCTATCTAGATGAGGCTTTGGGCTAAAAGATAAGAGCTGTGGCAGATGGCACAGATGCTGTATTTGCATATTGTCCCACTGTCTGCTCTTTTATACCTGTGATGACAGATCCACATCCATTATAATCTGATTGGTTCTCAGGTTACCAAAACACCAATTTCAAATCTAATAGGTCGCTGGCATCCAGGTGCATCATTTAAACTGAATTCAAAAAATAATAAAAAGCCTGTTGCCAAGGTAACCCTGTTGTTTTTTTTAAATATACAAATGTTTCAGTCTGTGTACTGGCATCGTATGCACCTGCGTTGTTTTAAACTTTCTAAACACAGAGAAGCACCACCTTTTTAGAGGGACCATGCAATTTTACCATCACCAACTCCACGACAGCAAGCTCTTTCACATTCTGCAGTCCAGCTATGCCGTTGTGACACAGAGCAAAGTGTGCAATGGCTGCAATAGCGCTGCTAAATTTGGAACAAATGGTCTGTCACGGCTGATCAATCTGAGAAATGATCTCGGTTGCGTCACATTTTGAGGATGCGATGCTTCGAAAATTGCTACCTTTCTTTTCGGTTCCTTATGCAAGCCACCTTCGTCAGGGATGTGACCCAAGTAATTTGTGGTTGTCTTGAAAAGGTTGCACCTTTCCCTTTTGATTCAGAGATTATGGGATTTTCCAGCCTTGCTCGTCCTGGAATCTTGCCCGAGGTCAACAGACCTTTCCATGGTCCGCCCCTCGCCCGCTCTGATTCCCATGGCATGCGGGACGGTAAAATTACAGCCTATGTTTTTGCAGATGTTCCAGTGTAGCTTTGCTCTTGTTCACTTGAACCTGTGGTGAAAATATCTTGATTACACTGTACACCATTGAGCCCACTCAGAATTTGGTCCATGGATCTCTGGAATAGAGCTGTTACGGATGTTATCCGGAATGGAAGTCTCCAGTATCGAAACAGACCTTTGTGTGTCATAATAGTGAGTAACGGTTGTGAACTTGAAACCATGTTTATTTACATAAGAACATAAGAACTAGGAGCAGGAGTAGGCCATCTGGCCCCTCGAGCCTGCTCCGCCATTCAATAAGATCATGGCTGATCTTTTTGTGGACTCGGCTCCACTTACCCGCCCACTCACCATAACCTTTAATTCCTTTACTGTTCAAAAATTTATCTATCCTTGCCTTAAAAACATTCAATGAGGTAGCCTCAACTGCTTCACTGGACAGGGAATTCCACAGATTCACAACCCTTTCTGTGAAGAAGTTCCTCCTCAACTCAGTCCTAAGTCTGCTTCCCCTTATTTTGAGGCTATGCCCCCTAGTTCTAGTTTCACCCGCCAGTGGAAACAACTTCCCTGCTTCTATCTTATCTATTCCCTTCATAATCTTATATGTTACTATAAGATCTCCCCTCATTCTTCTGAATTGCAATGAGTATAGCCCCAGTCTACTCAGTCTCTCCTCATAAGCCAACCCTCTCAACTCCGGAATCAACCTAGTGAATCTCCTCTGCACCCCCTCCAGTGCCAGTATATCCTTTCTCAAGTAAGGAGACCAAAACTGTACACAGTACTCCAGGTGTGGCCCCACCAGCACCTTATACAGCTGCAACATAACCTCGCTGTTTTTAAACTCCATCCCTCTAGCAATGAAGGACAAAATTCCATTTGCCTTCTTAATTACCTGCTGCACCTGCAAACCAACTCCTTGAGATTCCTGCACAAGGACACCCAGGTCCCTCTGCACAGCAGCATGCTGCAATTTTTTACCATTTAAATAATAGTCCATTTTGCTGTTATTCCTACGAAAATGGATGACCTCACATTTATCAAAAAGTTTGTACATGTCCTTGTGATTGATCTATTTTACTGAATTTCTGGCCTGCAGATAGTCCAGCAAATAAGCCTTCAACACACAATACCAGCTTAGGGCCTGATTTTACCATTTTGAGTCTAAGTGTCGAATCTGGGCATCAAATAGATCCGAGCCCGGAATCCTCTTTCCAGCGCGCCCATACGCGTTTTGCCGGCTCCGGTCCGATTCGCGCTGTGGGCGGGGCTTAACGCTGCCGGAACGATCGAAGCTCTGAACTGCGCATGCGCAGTTCGAAAAGAAGTCCAAAGCAGCGCGCCCAGGCTGGGAGAAAAAAGCAGTGAGAGCTGGGGGCGGGAGGAGGAGAGGGGGCGGGACACAGAGCACCCACTTGCGGGGGGGGGGGGGGGGGGGGGGGTGGAGGAGGAGAGGGGGTGTGACGGGTCCATCTGGCTCACCAAGTTAGTTACAATACTGCATTCAGCATCGACTGAACCATCTTGGATACAAAGGACAATGGCACTAGGGTTCGGCATGTAAGCCTTGCTTATGTGAAAAATTATATCCTTGGTGTCGGCAGCCATTCCTGATGTTTCAGTACTAATAGCACCAGGAAGATCGACCAGTACCATTCATCATCCTTTGTATCCAAGATGGTTCAGTAGATGCTGAACGCAGTATTGTAACGGACTTGGTGAGCCAGATGGACCCACAAGGCAGAAGGACCATCTTTGTGTTGACCAAAGTGGATCTAGCTGAGGATCATACAGCTTATCTTGCTAACGGAAAGATGGTGGAGGGAGACCAGCGATCGAGGTAGGTTGGGGGTGTGCTTCTGACTATCCACTCTGTCCACGCCCCTCATAACCTTGTAGACTCCTATCAGGTCGCCCATCAACCTCCATCGTTCCAGTGAGAACAAACCAAGTTTCTCCAACCTCTCCTCATAGCTAATGCCCTCCATACCAGGCAACATCCTGGTGAATCTTTTCTGTATCCTCTCCAAAGCCTCCACATCCTTCTGGTAGTGTGTCCCATGCAGGAATTTGAGTTCAGTGTATTGAAAGCGAGCCAGCTGCAGAATATGAAACACCTCTTTCAAGCAGAGTATTGTGTGCCATCTAGAAGAGTGTAGTAACCTCTGGAAGACTCTGAACAGTCAATAAGAGATAGCCAAGCTGAGGAAAGAGAGAGGGGCAGAGTGAGTTTTGCAGCAGAAAATAAAGAACATTAGAACCAGGTGGGTTCTAACCAGAGGCCACTCCTGTTCAGGTGCTGGCAATGCCTGCATTCAGAAGGGAATCTACAACTGTGGGACACATGGAAACGGTTTGAAGGGACAACATTTCAAGAACATAGTCGAAGGCCCAAGAAAGCTCCATCATCATACAAATATTTGATTCAGTCCTCAGCTCGTTAATTTATGAACTGATTTGATTTGATTTGATTTATTATTGTCACATGTATTAACATACAGTGAAAAGTATTGTTTCTTGCGCGCTATACAGACAAAGCATACCATTCATAGAGAAGGAAAGGAGAGGTTGCAGAATGTAGTGTTACAGTCATAGCTAGGGTGTAGAGAAAGATCAACTTAATGCAAGGTAGGTCCATTCAAAAGTCTGACAGCAGCAGGGAAGGAGCCGTTTTTGAGTCGGTTGGTACGTGACCTCAGACTTTTGTATCTTTTTCTCAAAGGAAGAAGGTGGAAGAGAGAATGTCCGGGGTGCGTGGGGTCCTTAATTATGCTGGCTGCTTTTCCGAGGCAGTGGGAAGTGTAGACAGAGTCAATGGATGGGAGGCTGGTTTGCGTGATGGATTGGGCTACATTCACGATCTTTTGTAGTTCCTTGCAGTCTTGGGCAGAGCAGGAGCCATACCAAGCTGTGATACAACCAGAAAGAATGCTTTCTATGGTGCATCTGTAAAAGTTGGTGAGAGTCGTAGCTGACATGTCAGATTTCCTTTGTCTTCTGAGAAAGTAGAGGTGTTGGTGGGCTTTCTTAACCATAGTGTTGGCATGGGGGGGACCAGGACAGGTTATTGGTGATCTGGACACCTAAAAACGTGGGGCTCTCGACTCTTTCTGCTTCATGCCTCATTGTTCCACAGGACCAGGCTGAGGAGAAGGCAGTTGGTGTGTTCACTACATTTATTTATTTATTTTAAGTTAAATTTGTGTAAAAAATCGGAGGTTTTCTTTTTAAAAACAGGAAGTGGGCCCAGCAGGAGTCTGGGAAGGTTTTTGGAGGGTTTAAAAGTAGGCCGCACTTTTGAGCGGGCAGCGTCGTTAGTGGGCAGCAGAGTGAGCAGGAGGCAGAGTGAAAGCTGTAGGGCTTTGGCTCACAGGGCTTAGGCAGAAAGGGTGAGCAGGGGTGAGTTAATTCATTTTTTGCTGTTTCTACCTGGTACTGGCAAGGTATCTAGAGGGGATGGGTGTGAAGGCAGTGCAATGTTCCTCTTGCACTATGTTCGAGGTGAGGGACGACGTCAGTGTCCCTGCTGATTATACCTGTGAGAAGTGCATCCATCTGCAGCTCCTCCAAAACCGTGTAAGGGAACTGGAGCTGGAGTTGGAGGAACTTAGGATCATTAGGGATGCAGAGATGGCCATAGACAGAAGCTTCAGGGATACAGTTACTCCGCGAAATGAAAATAGATGGGTGACGGTGAGAGGGGCTGGGAAGAAGCAGTCGGTGCAGGGATCCCCTGTGGTCGTTCCCCTTAGCAATAAGTATTCTGCTTTGGATACGGTTGAGGGGGACGACATACCAGTGGTGAGCCGCAGTGAGAGGATCTCCGGCACTGAGTCCGTCCCTGTGGCTCAGGAGGGTAAGGAGGAGAGCGGGAGGGCAATAGTTATTGGGGACTTGTTAGTTAGAGGGATAGATAGGAGGTTCTGTGGCAGCAAAAGAGACTCGAGGATGGTTTGTTGCCTACCGGATGCCAGGGTCCGTGACGTCTCGGACCGTGTTTTCCGGATTCTTAAGGGGGAGGGGAAACAGTCACAAGTCGTGGTACACATTGGTACCAACGACATAGGTAGGAGAGGGGACGGGGATTTAAAACAGGAATTTCGGGAGCTCGGCTGGAAGCTGAGAGCAAAGACAAAACATGAGGTCATCTCTGGTACGCTACCGGTGCCACGTGATAGCGAGTTGAGGAACAGGGAGAGAGTGCACTTAAACATGTGGTTGCAGGGATGGTGCAGGAGGGAGGGTTTCAGATACGTGGATAATTGGAACACGTTCTGGGGAAGGTGGGACCTCTACAAACAGGACGGGGTGCACCTGAACCAGAGGGGCACCAATATCCTGGGAGGGAAATTTGCTACGGCTCTTCAGGGGGATTTAAACTAATTTGTCAGGGGAGTGGGAAAAGGAGTTGTAGTCCGGAAGTCAGTGTTGAGGGTGGTGAGGTATTGGGGAAGGTATCAAGGTCAAGGGTGGGTACCGGTAGACAGGAAGGTGGGTTGAAGTGTGTCTACTTCAATGCAAGGAGCATCCGGAACAAGGTGGATGAACTTGGGGCATGGATTGCTACTTGGGACTACGATGTTGTGGCCATTACGGAGACGTGGGTAGAACGAGGACAGGAATGGTTGTTGGACGTTCCGGGGTATAGATGTTTCAGTAAGTGTAGGGAAGCTGGTAAAAGAGGTGGAGGAGTAGCATTGTTAATCAAGGATAGTTTAACGGCTGCGGAAAAGCACTTTGAGGGGGATATGCACACTGAGGTAATATGGGCTGCAGTTAGAAACAGGAAAGGAGCGGTCACGTTGTTAGGAGTTTACTATAGGCCCCCAAATAGTAATAGAGATGTGGAGGAAGAAATTGCTAAGCAGATTATGGATACGTGTGGGGGTCACAGGGTAGTTGTCATGGGGGACTTTAACTTTCCAAATATTGATTGGAACCTTTGTAGGTCGAATAGTTTGGATGGGGCACTTTTTGTGCAGTGTGTGCAGGAGGGTTTCCTGACACAATATGTGGATAGGCCGACAAGGGGTGAGGCCACATTGGATTTGGTACTGGGAAATGAACCGGGCCAAGTGTTAGATTTGGTTGTGGGAGAGAACTTTGGAGATAGTGACCACAATTCGGTGTCTTTTGTTATTGCAATGGAGAGGGATAGGGCCGGACGGCAGGGCAAGGCTTACAATTGGGGGAGAGGTAATTATGATGCGATTAGGCAAGAATTAGGGGGCATAAGATGGGAACAGAAACTGTCAGGGAAAGGCACTGATGAAAAGTGGAACTTTTTCAAAGAACAAATACTGGGTGTCCTTGATAGGTATGTCCCTGTCAGGCAGGGAGGAAATGGCCCGAGTGAGGGAACGGTGGTTCACAAAAGAGGTTGAATGTCTTGTGAAAAGGAAGAGGGAAGCTTATGTAGGGATGAGGAAACAAGGTTCAGATGGCTCGATTGAGGGTTACAAGTTAGCAAGGAATGAGCTGAAAAAGGGGCTGAGGAGAGCTAGGAGGGGACATGAGAAGTCCTTGGCGGGTCGGATCAAGGAAAACCCCAAGGCTTTTTACTCTTATGTGAGGAATAAAAGAATGACCAGGGTGAGGTTAGGGCCGGTCAAGGACAGTGGTGGGAACTTGTGTATGGAATCAGTAGAGATAGGCGAGGTGATGAATGAATACTTTTCTTCAGTGTTCACCAAGGAGAGGGGCCATGTTTTTGAGGAAGAGAAGGTGTTACAGGCTAATAGGCTGGAGGAAATAGATGTTCGGAGGGAGGATGTATTGGCAGTTTTGAATAAACTGAAGGTCGATAAGTCCCCTGGGCCTGATGAAATGTATCCTAGGATTCTTTGGGAGGCGAGGGATGAGATTGCAGAGCCTTTGGCTTTGATCTTTGGGTCCTCGCTGTCCACGGGGATGGTGCCAGAGGACTGGAGAGTGGCGAATGTTGTTCCTCTGTTTAAGAAAGGGAATAGAAATGACCCTGGTAATTATAGACCGGTTAGTCTGACTTCGGTGGTTGGTAAATTGATGGAAAAGGTCCTTAGGGATGGGATTTACGACCATTTAGAAAAATGCGGATTAATCCGGGATAGTCAGCACGGATTTGTGAAGGGCAAATCGTGCCTCACAAATTTGATAGAATTTTTTGAGGAGGTAACTAGGTGTGTTGATGAAGGTAGGGCGGTTGATGTCATATACATGGATTTTAGTAAGGCGTTTGATAAGGTCCCCCATGGTCGGCTTATGATGAAAGTAAGGAGGTGTGGGATAGAGGGAAAGTTGGCCGATTGGATAGGTAACTGGCTATCTGATCGAAGACAGAGGGTGGTGGTCGATGGAAAATTTTCGGATTGGAGGCAGGTTGCTAGCGGTGTGCCGCAGGGATCAGTGCTTGGTCCTCTGCTCTTTGTGATTTTTATTAATGACTTAGAGGAGGGGGCTGAAGGGTGGATCAGTAAATTTGCTGATGACACCAAGATTGGTGGAGTAGTGGATGAGGTGGAGGGGTGTTGTAGGCTGCAAAGAGACATAGATAGGATGCAAAGCTGGGCTGAAAAATGGCAAATGGAGTTTAACCCTGATAAATGCGAGGTGATTCATTTCGGTCGGACAAATTTAAATGTGGATTACAGGGTCAAAGGTAGGGTTCTGAAGACTGTGGAGGAACAGAGAGATCTTGGGGTCCATATCCACAGATCTCTAAAGGTTGCCACTCAAGTGGATAGAGCTGTGAAGAAGGCATATAGTGTGTTAGCTTTTATTAACAGGGGGTTGGAGTTTAAGAGCCGTGGGGTTATGCTGCAACTGTACAGGATCTTGGTGAGACCGCATTTGGAATATTGCGTGCAGTTCTGGTCACCTCACTATAAGAAGGATGTGGAAGCGCTGGAGAGAGTGCAGAGGAGATTTACCAGGATGCTGCCTGGTTTGGAGTGTCGGTCTTATGAGGAAAGGTTGAGGGAGCTGGGGCTGTTCTCTCTGGAGCGGAGGAGATTGAGGGGAGACTTAATAGAGGTTTATAAAATGATGAAGGGGATAGATCGAGTGAACGTTCAAAGACTATTTCCTCGGGTGGATGGAGCTATTACAAGGGGGCATAACTATAGGGTTCATGGTGGGAGATATAGGAAGGATATCAGAGGTAGGTTCTTCACGCAGAGAGTGGTTGGGGTGTGGAATGGACTGCCTGCAGTGATAGTGGAGTCAGACACTTTAGGAACATTTAAGCGGTTATTGGATAGGCACATGGAGCACACCAGGATGATAGGGAGTGGGATAGCTTGATCTTGGTTTCAGATGAAGGTCGGCACAACATCGTGGGCCGAAGGGCCTGTTCTGTGCTGTACTGTTCTATGTTCTATGTTCTATGTTCTATGTATGCCTGTTGATGTAGACACGGTTTTGGGGGTGTAAATCAAATGGGAATGGAAGGAAATTTGAGTTTCGAAGTTCAATTTCAGTGACACGGCAACTGTTTTCATCGTACCTATCATACATTTACTGTAACTGACAAAGAGAATTGTGAGTATTCATGTTGTTTAAGTTCAGGTGTATAAAACTCCTTGGTTTTGAACTGTGAAACTTGTGGCTTCATTCTTTTCGTAGCTACCTGGGATTTTGAATTTGAATCATTAACAACGATTACAGTCAATAATCATCGGGATGATGTCAAACTCACGCCAGACAGGATGGATCGAATGGCCTCCTTTTCTTGAAAGAAATTCCTGCAACAACCCTCCAGTCCAACACTTGTAGGAGAGTGACAGCATCTCACAGATGCAGAAGGAGGTAAAACACCAGGACTTGGACACAGACGGGCGACTGAGAACAAAGGAGGGGAATCAGTCTGGAATGAAGATGAGAGTCCAGCTGCGATGATGCACAGATTCTCTTCCTGGTCTCGGCTCTCTCTGCAAGGCTGTAAGTGCCAAGTGATTGAAAGCAGCCTGGTCTGATCATTTCTCAATCAAAGGGCAAAGAGAAGGCTCATTTACTGTTTACTTTTGAAACATCATAATTAGATCTTTCTCATTTACATCAGTTTGTACTCTATCAGGAAAACTCCTGCCTCTGGTGCTGGGAGAATGCACAGGTTCAGTGTCTGTGTAATGAACCAATATCATCTCTTTATTAAGTGAACATTGTCTCTACAATGAAACAGTGTCTGTACAATGAACCATCTGTACAAAGAACCGTCTGTACAATGAACCGTCTGTACAATGAATCGTCTGTACAATGAACCATCTGTACAAAGAACCGTCTGTACAATGAACCGTCTGTACAATGAATCGTCTGTACAATGAAGCGTCTGTACAATGAACCGTCTGTACAATGAATCGTCTGTACAATGAAGCGTCTGTACAATGAATCGTCTGTACAATGAACCGTCTGTACAATGAAGCGTCTGTACAATGAACCGTCTGTACAATGAAGCGTCGCAAGTGTAACGAAGCATCATCTGTACAATGACTCGTCGCCTGTGCAATGAAGCATTGTCTGTGAAATGAATCGTCGCATGTGTAATAAAGCGTCATCTGTACAAGGAAACACCATCTGTAAAATGTAGCATCATCTTTACAATGAACCTTCTGTGCAATGAATCATTGTTTATGCAATGAAAGTGTCTGTACAATGAAACAGAGTCTGTTCAGTAAAGCGTCGTCTGTATGATGAGACAGCTTCTATACAATCAACCCATCCATACATTGATCCGTCTGAGCAATGAACCATGAGTGCAATAAACAGTCTGTAAAATGAATCATCTGTGCAATAGAGCTGTGGCTGTACAATGAAACAGCGTCTGTGCAATGAAACAGTGTCTGTACAATGAAACAGCGTCTGTACAATGAAACAGTGTCTGTACAATGAAACAGCGTCTGTGCAATGAAACAGTGTCTGTACAATGAAACAGTGTCTGTACAATGAGACAGTGTCTGTGCAATGAAACAGCGTCTGTGCAATGAAACAGTGTCTGTACAATGAAACAGTGTCTGTGCAATGAAACAGCGTCTGTGCAATGAAACAGTGTCTGTACAATGAGACAGTGTCTGTGCAATGAAACAGCGTCTGTGCAATGAAACAGTGTCTGTACAATGAAACAGCATCTGTACAATGAAACAGCGTCTGTACAATGAAACAGTGTCTGTGCAATGAAACAGCGTCTGTACAATGAAACAGCGTCTGTACAATGAAACAGTGTCTGTGCAATGAAACAATGTCTGTACAATGAAACAGTGTCTGTGCAATGAAACAGTGTCTGTGCAATGAAACAGCGTCTGTGCAATGAAACAGTGTCTGTACAATGAAACAGTGTCTGTGCAATGAAACAGCGTCTGTACAATGAAACAGCGTCTGTACAATGAAACAGTGTCTGTGCAATGAAACAGTGTCTGTGCAATGAAACAGTGTCTGTGCAATGAAACAGTGTCTGTGCAATGAAACAGCGTCTGTACAATGAAACAGCGTCTGTACAATGAAACAGCGTCTGTACAATGAAACAGCGTCTGTGCAATGAAACAGTGTCTGTACAATGAAACAGCGTCTGTACAATGAAACAGCGTCTGTACAATGAAACAGCGTCTGTACAATGAAACAGCGTCTGTGCAATGAAACAGCGTCTGTACAATGAAACAGCGTCTGTACAATGTAACAGTGTCTGTGCAATGAAACAGCGTCTGTACAATGAAACAGCATCTGTACAATGAGACAGTGTCTGTACAATGAAACAGTGTCTGTACAATGAAACAGTGTCTGTGCAATGTAACAGTGTCTGTACAATGTAACAGTGTCTGTACAATGAAACAGCGTCTGTGCAATGAAACAGCATCTGTACAATGAGACAGTGTCTGTACAATGAAACAGCGTCTGTGCAATGAAACAGCGTCTGTGCAATGAAACAGCGTCTGTACAATGAAACAGCGTCTGTACAATGAAACAGCATCTGTACAATGAGACAGTGTCTGTACAATGAAACAGCGTCTGTGCAATGAAACAGCGTCTGTACAATGAAACAGCATCTGTACAATGAAACAGTGTCTGTACAATGTAACAGTGTCTGTACAATGAAACAGCGTCTGTGCAATGAAACAGCATCTGTACAATGAGACAGTGTCTGTACAATGAAACAGCGTCTGTGCAATGTAACAGTGTCTGTACAATGAAACAGCGTCTGTACAATGTAACAGTGTCTGTACAATGAAACAGCGTCTGTGCAATGAAACAGCATCTGTACAATGAAACAGCGTCTGTACAATGTAACAGTGTCTGTACAATGAAACAGCGTCTGTGCAATGAAACAGTGTCTGTACAATGTAACAGTGTCTGTACAATGAAACAGCGTCTGTGCAATGAAACAGTGTCTGTACAATGTAACAGTGTCTGTACAATGAAACAGCGTCTGTGCAATGAAACAGCATCTGTACAATGAAACAGCGTCTGTGCAATGAAACAGCGTCTGTACAATGTAACAGTGTCTGTACAATGAAACAGCGTCTGTGCAATGAAACAGTGTCTGTACAATGTAACAGTGTCTGTACAATGAAACAGCGTCTGTGCAATGAAACAGCATCTGTACAATGAAACAGCGTCTGTGCAATGAAACAGCGTCTGTGCAATGAAACAGCGTCTGTGCAATGAAACAGTGTCTGTACAATGAAACAGTGTCTGTACAATGAAACAGCGTCTGTGCAATGAAACAGCGTCTGTGCAATGAAACAGCGTCTGTGCAATGAAATAGTGTCTGTACAATGTAACAGTGTCTGTACAATGTAACAGTGTCTGTGCAATGTAACAGTGTCTGTGCAATGAAACAGTGTCTGTGCAATGAAACAGTGTCTGTGCAATGAAACAGTGTCTGTACAATGAAACAGCGTCTGTACAATGAAACAGCGTCTGTGCAATGAAACAGCGTCTGTACAATGAAACAGCGTCTGTGCAATGAAACAGCGTCTGTGCAATGAAACAGCGTCTGTACAATGAAACAGCGTCTGTGCAATGAAACAGCGTCTGTGCAATGAAACAGCATCTGTACAATGAGACAGTGTCTGTACAATGAAACAGCGTCTGTGCAATGAAACAGCGTCTGTGCAATGAAACAGTGTCTGTACAATGAAACAGCATCTGTACAATGAGACAGTGTCTGTACAATGAAACAGCGTCTGTGCAATGAAACAGCGTCTGTGCAATCAAACAGTGTCTGTACAATGAAACAGTGTCTGTGCAATGAAACAGTGTCTGTGCAATGAAACAGCGTCTGTGCAATGAAACAGCGTCTGTGCAATGAAACAGCGTCTGTGCAATGAAACAGCGTCTGTGCAATGAAACAGCGTCTGTGCAATGAAATAGTGTCTGTACAATGTAACAGTGTCTGTGCAATGAAATAGTGTCTGTACAATGTAACAGCGTCTGTACAATGAAACAGTGTCTGTGCAATGAAACAGCGTCTGTGCAATGAAACAGTGTCTGTACAATGAAACAGTGTCTGTGCAATGAAACAGCGTCTGTGCAATGAAACAGCGTCTGTACAATGTAACAGTGTCTGTGCAATGAAATAGTGTCTGTACAATGTAACAGCGTCTGTACAATGAAACAGTGTCTGTGCAATGAAACAGTGTCTGTACAATGAAACAGTGTCTGTACAATGAAACAGCGTCTGTACAATGTAACAGTGTCTGTGCAATGAAATAGTGTCTGTGCAATGAAACAGTGTCTGTACAATGAAACAGTGTCTGTGCAATGAAACAGCGTCTGTGCAATGTAACAGCGTCTGTACAATGAAACAGTGTCTGTGCAATGTAACAGCGTCTGTACAATGAAACAGTGTCTGTGCAATGAAACAGTGTCTGTACAATGAAACAGTGTCTGTGCAATGAAACAGCGTCTGTGCAATGAAATAGTGTCTGTGCAATGTAACAGTGTCTGTACAATGAAACAGCGTCTGTGCAATGAAACAGCATCTGTACAATGAGACAGTGTCTGTACAATGAAACAGCGTCTGTGCAATGAAACAGCGTCTGTGCAATGAAACAGCGTCTGTACAATGAAACAGCGTCTGTACAATGAAACAGCATCTGTACAATGAGACAGTGTCTGTACAATGAAACAGCGTCTGTGCAATGAAACAGCGTCTGTACAATGAAACAGCATCTGTACAATGAAACAGTGTCTGTACAATGTAACAGTGTCTGTACAATGAAACAGCGTCTGTGCAATGAAACAGCATCTGTACAATGAGACAGTGTCTGTACAATGAAACAGCGTCTGTGCAATGTAACAGTGTCTGTACAATGAAACAGCGTCTGTACAATGTAACAGTGTCTGTACAATGAAACAGCGTCTGTGCAATGAAACAGCATCTGTACAATGAAACAGCGTCTGTACAATGTAACAGTGTCTGTACAATGAAACAGCGTCTGTGCAATGAAACAGTGTCTGTACAATGTAACAGTGTCTGTACAATGAAACAGCGTCTGTGCAATGAAACAGTGTCTGTACAATGTAACAGTGTCTGTACAATGAAACAGCGTCTGTGCAATGAAACAGCATCTGTACAATGAAACAGCGTCTGTGCAATGAAACAGCGTCTGTACAATGTAACAGTGTCTGTACAATGAAACAGCGTCTGTGCAATGAAACAGTGTCTGTACAATGTAACAGTGTCTGTACAATGAAACAGCGTCTGTGCAATGAAACAGCATCTGTACAATGAAACAGCGTCTGTGCAATGAAACAGCGTCTGTGCAATGAAACAGCGTCTGTGCAATGAAACAGTGTCTGTACAATGAAACAGTGTCTGTACAATGAAACAGCGTCTGTGCAATGAAACAGCGTCTGTGCAATGAAACAGCGTCTGTGCAATGAAATAGTGTCTGTACAATGTAACAGTGTCTGTACAATGTAACAGTGTCTGTGCAATGTAACAGTGTCTGTGCAATGAAACAGTGTCTGTGCAATGAAACAGTGTCTGTGCAATGAAACAGTGTCTGTACAATGAAACAGCGTCTGTACAATGAAACAGCGTCTGTGCAATGAAACAGCGTCTGTACAATGAAACAGCGTCTGTGCAATGAAACAGCGTCTGTGCAATGAAACAGCGTCTGTACAATGAAACAGCGTCTGTGCAATGAAACAGCGTCTGTGCAATGAAACAGCATCTGTACAATGAGACAGTGTCTGTACAATGAAACAGCGTCTGTGCAATGAAACAGCGTCTGTGCAATGAAACAGTGTCTGTACAATGAAACAGCATCTGTACAATGAGACAGTGTCTGTACAATGAAACAGCGTCTGTGCAATGAAACAGCGTCTGTGCAATCAAACAGTGTCTGTACAATGAAACAGTGTCTGTGCAATGAAACAGTGTCTGTGCAATGAAACAGCGTCTGTGCAATGAAACAGCGTCTGTGCAATGAAACAGCGTCTGTGCAATGAAACAGCGTCTGTGCAATGAAACAGCGTCTGTGCAATGAAATAGTGTCTGTACAATGTAACAGTGTCTGTGCAATGAAATAGTGTCTGTACAATGTAACAGCGTCTGTACAATGAAACAGTGTCTGTGCAATGAAACAGCGTCTGTGCAATGAAACAGTGTCTGTACAATGAAACAGTGTCTGTGCAATGAAACAGCGTCTGTGCAATGAAACAGCGTCTGTACAATGTAACAGTGTCTGTGCAATGAAATAGTGTCTGTACAATGTAACAGCGTCTGTACAATGAAACAGTGTCTGTGCAATGAAACAGTGTCTGTACAATGAAACAGTGTCTGTACAATGAAACAGCGTCTGTACAATGTAACAGTGTCTGTGCAATGAAATAGTGTCTGTGCAATGAAACAGTGTCTGTACAATGAAACAGTGTCTGTGCAATGAAACAGCGTCTGTGCAATGTAACAGCGTCTGTACAATGAAACAGTGTCTGTGCAATGTAACAGCGTCTGTACAATGAAACAGTGTCTGTGCAATGAAACAGTGTCTGTACAATGAAACAGTGTCTGTGCAATGAAACAGCGTCTGTGCAATGAAATAGTGTCTGTGCAATGTAACAGTGTCTGTGCAATGAAACAGTGTCTGTGCAATGAAATAGTGTCTGTACAATGTAACAGCGTCTGTGCAATGAAACAGTGTCTGTACAATGTAACAGCGTCTGTACAATGAAACAGTGTCTGTACAATGAAACAGTGTCTGTGCAATGAAATAGTGTCTGTACAATGTAACAGCGTCTGTGCAATGAAACAGTGTCTGTACAATGTAACAGCGTCTGTACAATGAAACAGTGTCTGTACAATGAAACAGTGTCTGTACAATGAAACAGTGTCTGTGCAATGAAACAGTGTCTGTGCAATGAAACAGCGTCTGTGCAATGAAACAGCGTCTGTGCAATGAAACAGTGTCTGTGCAATGAAATAGTGTCTGTGCAATGAGACAGTGTCTGTACAATGAAATAGTGTCTGTACAATGAAACAGTGTCTGTACAATGAAACAGTGTCTGTGCAATGAAACAGTGTCTGTGCAATGAAACAGCGTCTGTGCAATGAAACAGCGTCTGTGCAATGAGACAGTGTCTGTGCAATGAAATAGTGTCTGTGCAATGAGACAGTGTCTGTACAATGAAATAGTGTCTGTGCAATGAGACAGTGTCTGTACAATGTAACAGTGTCTGTGCAATGAGACAGTGTCTGTACAATGTAACAGTGTCTGTGCAATGAAATAGTGTCTGTACAATGTAACAGTGTCTGTACAATGTAACAGTGTCTGTACAATGTAACAGTGTCTGTACAATGTAACAGTGTCTGTGCAATGAAATAGTGTCTGTGCAATGAGACAGTGTCTGTACAATGAAACAGTGTCTGTACAATGAAATAGTGTCTGTACAATGTAACAGTGTCTGTACAATGAAACAGTGTCTGTACAATGAAATAGTGTCTGTACAATGTAACAGTGTCTGTACAATGAAACAGCGTCTGTACAATGTAACAGTGTCTGTGCAATGTAACAGTGTCTGTACAATGAGACAGTGTCTGTACAATGAAACAGTGTCTGTGCAATGAAACAGTGTCTGTACAATGAGACAGTGTCTGTACAATGAAACAGTGTCTGTGCAATGAAACAGTGTCTGTACAATGAGACAGTGTCTGTACAATGAAACAGTGTCTGTACAATGAGACAGTGTCTGTACAATGAAACAGTGTCTGTGCAATGAAACAGTGTCTGTACAATGAGACAGTGTCTGTACAATGAAACAGTGTCTGTACAATGAGACAGTGTCTGTACAATGTAACAGTGTCTGTGCAATGTAACAGTGTCTGTGCAATGAAATAGTGTCTGTGCAATGAGACAGTGTCTGTACAATGTAACAGTGTCTGTACAATGAGACAGTGTCTGTACAATGAAACAGTGTCTGTACAATGAGACAGTGTCTGTACAATGAAACAGTGTCTGTACAATGAGACAGTGTCTGTACAATGAAACAGTGTCTGTACAATGAGACAGTGTCTGTACAATGTAACAGTGTCTGTGCAATGTAACAGTGTCTGTGCAATGAAATAGTGTCTGTGCAATGAAATAGTGTCTGTACAATGAAACAGTGTCTGTACAATGAAACAGTGTCTGTACAATGAGACAGTGTCTGTACAATGTAACAGTGTCTGTGCAATGTAACAGTGTCTGTGCAATGAAATAGTGTCTGTGCAATGAAACAGTGTCTGTACAATGTAACAGTGTCTGTACAATGAAACAGCGTCTGTGCAATGAAACAGCGTCTGTACAATGTAACAGTGTCTGTACAATGAAACAGCGTCTGTACAATGTAACAGTGTCTGTGCAATGAAACAGCGTCTGTACAATGAAACAGTGTCTGTACAATGAAACAGCGTCTGTACAATGTAACAGTGTCTGTGCAATGAAATAGTGTCTGTACAATGTAACAGCGTCTGTACAATGAAACAGTGTCTGTGCAATGAAACAGCGTCTGTGCAATGAAACAGTGTCTGTGCAATGAAACAGCGTCTGTGCAATGAAACAGTGTCTGTACAATGAAACAGTGTCTGTGCAATGAAACAGCGTCTGTGCAATGAAACAGTGTCTGTACAATGAAACAGTGTCTGTACAATGAAACAGTGTCTGTGCAATGAAACAGTGTCTGTGCAATGAAACAGCGTCTGTGCAATGAAACAGTGTCTGTACAATGAGACAGTGTCTGTACAATGAAACAGCGTCTGTGCAATGAAACAGCGTCTGTGCAATGAAACAGCGTCTGTGCAATGAGACAGTGTCTGTACAATGAGACAGTGTCTGTACAATGAAACAGCGTCTGTGCAATGAAACAGCGTCTGTGCAATGAAACAGCGTCTGTGCAATGAAACAGTGTCTGTGCAATGAAACAGCGTCTGTGCAATGAAACAGCGTCTGTGCAATGAAACAGTGTCTGTACAATGAAACAGTGTCTGTGCAATGAAACAGTGTCTGTGCAATGAAACAGTGTCTGTGCAATGAAACAGCGTCTGTGCAATGAAACAGTGTCTGTACAATGAAACAGTGTCTGTGCAATGAAACAGCGTCTGTGCAATGAAACAGTGTCTGTACAATGAAACAGTGTCTGTACAATGAAACAGTGTCTGTGCAATGAAACAGTGTCTGTGCAATGAAACAGCGTCTGTGCAATGAAACAGTGTCTGTACAATGAGACAGTGTCTGTACAATGAAACAGCGTCTGTGCAATGAAACAGCGTCTGTGCAATGAAACAGCGTCTGTGCAATGAGACAGTGTCTGTACAATGAGACAGTGTCTGTACAATGAAACAGCGTCTGTGCAATGAAACAGCGTCTGTGCAATGAAACAGCGTCTGTGCAATGAAACAGCGTCTGTGCAATGAAACAGTGTCTGTGCAATGAAACAGTGTCTGTACAATGAAACAGTGTCTGTACAATGAGACAGTGTCTGTGCAATGAAACAGTGTCTGTACAATGAAACAGTGTCTGTACAATGAGACAGTGTCTGTACAATGAAACAGCGTCTGTGCAATGAAACAGCGTCTGTACAATGAAACAGTGTCTGTACAATGAAACAGCGTCTGTGCAATGAAACAGCGTCTGTACAATGAAACAGCGTCTGTACAATGAGACAGTGTCTGTACAATGAAACAGCGTCTGTGCAATGAAACAGCGTCTGTACAATGAAACAGCGTCTGTACAATGAAACAGCGTCTGTACAATGAAACAGTGTCTGTGCAATGAAACAGCGTCTGTACAATGAAACAGCATCTGTACAATGAGACAGTGTCTGTACAATGAAACAGCGTCTGTGCAATGAAACAGCGTCTGTACAATGAAACAGCGTCTGTACAATGAAACAGCATCTGTACAATGAGACAGTGTCTGTACAATGAAACAGCGTCTGTGCAATGAAACAGTGTCTGTACAATGTAACAGTGTCTGTGCAATGAAACAGTGTCTGTACAATGAGACAGTGTCTGTACAATGAAACAGCGTCTGTACAATGAAACAGCGTCTGTGCAATGAAACAGTGTCTGTACAATGAAACAGTGTCTGTGCAATGAAACAGTGTCTGTACAATGAGACAGTGTCTGTACAATGTAACAGCGTCTGTGCAATGAAACAGTGTCTGTACAATGTAACAGTGTCTGTGCAATGAAACAGTGTCTGTACAATGAGACAGTGTCTGTACAATGAAACAGCGTCTGTACAATGAAACAGCGTCTGTACAATGAAACAGCGTCTGTGCAATGAAACAGTGTCTGTACAATGAAACAGTGTCTGTACAATGAAACAGTGTCTGTACAATGAAACAGTGTCTGTACAATGAAACAGCGTCTGTGCAATGAGACAGTGTCTGTGCAATGAAACAGTGTCTGTACAATGAAACAGTGTCTGTGCAATGAAACAGTGTCTGTACAATGAAACAGCGTCTGTACAATGAGACAGTGTCTGTACAATGAAACAGCGTCTGTGCAATGAAACAGTGTCTGTACAATGAAACAGCGTCTGTGCAATGAAACAGTGTCTGTACAATGAAACAGTGTCTGTACAATGAAACAGCGTCTGTACAATGAAACAGTGTCTGTACAATGTAACAGTGTCTGTACAATGAAACAGTGTCTGTGCAATGAAACAGCGTCTGTGCAATGAAACAGTGTCTGTGCAATGAAACAGCGTCTGTGCAATGAAACAGTGTCTGTGCAATGAAACAGTGTCTGTACAATGAAACAGTGTCTGTACAATGAAACAGTGTCTGTACAATGAAACAGTGTCTGTACAATGAAACAGCGTCTGTGCAATGAAACAGTGTCTGTACAATGAAACAGTGTCTGTACAATGAAACAGTGTCTGTACAATGAAACAGCGTCTGTGCAATGAAACAGTGTCTGTACAATGAAACAGTGTCTGTACAATGAAACAGTGTCTGTACAATGAAACAGCGTCTGTGCAATGAAACAGTGTCTGTACAATGAAACAGTGTCTGTGCAATGAAACAGTGTCTGTACAATGAAACAGTGTCTGTACAATGAAACAGTGTCTGTACAATGAAACAGTGTCTGTACAATGAAACAGCGTCTGTGCAATGAAACAGCGTCTGTGCAATGAAACAGCGTCTGTGCAATGAAACAGCGTCTGTGCAATGAAACAGTGTCTGTACAATGAAACAGTGTCTGTACAATGTAACAGTGTCTGTACAATGAAACAGTGTCTGTACAATGAAACAGTGTCTGTACAATGAAACAGTGTCTGTGCAATGAAACAGCGTCTGTACAATGAAACAGCGTCTGTACAATGAGACAGTGTCTGTGCAATGAAACAGCGTCTGTACAATGAAACAGTGTCTGTGCAATGAAACAGCGTCTGTACAATGAGACAGTGTCTGTGCAATGAAACAGCGTCTGTACAATGAGACAGTGTCTGTGCAATGAAACAGCGTCTGTACAATGAAACAGTGTCTGTACAATGAAACAGTGTCTGTACAATGAAACAGTGTCTGTACAATGAAACAGTGTCTGTGCAATGAAACAGCGTCTGTACAATGAGACAGTGTCTGTACAATGAGACAGTGTCTGTGCAATGAAACAGCGTCTGTACAATGAAACAGCGTCTGTACAATGAGACAGTGTCTGTACAATGAAACAGTGTCTGTACAATGAAACAGCGTCTGTACAATGAGACAGTGTCTGTACAATGAAACAGTGTCTGTACAATGTAACAGTGTCTGTGCAATGAAACAGTGTCTGTACAATGAGACAGTGTCTGTACAATGAAACAGTGTCTGTACAATGAAACAGCGTCTGTACAATGTAACAGTGTCTGTGCAATGAAACAGCGTCTGTGCAATGAAACAGCGTCTGTACAATGAGACAGTGTCTGTACAATGAGACAGCGTCTGTGCAATGAAACAGCGTCTGTGCAATGAAACAGCGTCTGTACAATGAAACAGTGTCTGTGCAATGAAACAGCGTCTGTGCAATGAAACAGCGTCTGTGCAATGAAACAGCGTCTGTGCAATGAAACAGCGTCTGTACAATGAGACAGTGTCTGTACAATGAAACAGTGTCTGTACAATGAAACAGCGTCTGTACAATGAGACAGTGTCTGTACAATGAAACAGTGTCTGTACAATGAAACAGCGTCTGTACAATGAGACAGTGTCTGTACAATGAAACAGTGTCTGTACAATGTAACAGTGTCTGTGCAATGAAACAGTGTCTGTACAATGAGACAGTGTCTGTACAATGAAACAGTGTCTGTACAATGAAACAGCGTCTGTACAATGTAACAGTGTCTGTGCAATGAAACAGCGTCTGTGCAATGAAACAGCGTCTGTACAATGAGACAGTGTCTGTACAATGAGACAGCGTCTGTGCAATGAAACAGCGTCTGTGCAATGAAACAGCGTCTGTGCAATGTAACAGTGTCTGTGCAATGAAACAGCGTCTGTACAATGAGACAGTGTCTGTACAATGAAACAGCGTCTGTACAATGAAACAGTGTCTGTGCAATGAAACAGCGTCTGTGCAATGAAACAGTGTCTGTGCAATGAAACAGCGTCTGTACAATGAGACAGTGTCTGTACAATGAAACAGCGTCTGTGCAATGAAACAGTGTCTGTACAATGAAACAGCGTCTGTACAATGAGACAGTGTCTGTACAATGAAACAGTGTCTGTACAATGAAACAGTGTCTGTACAATGAAACAGCGTCTGTACAATGTAACAGTGTCTGTGCAATGAAACAGCGTCTGTGCAATGAAACAGCGTCTGTGCAATGAAACAGCGTCTGTACAATGAGACAGTGTCTGTACAATGAGACAGCGTCTGTGCAATGAAACAGCGTCTGTGCAATGAAACAGCGTCTGTACAATGAGACAGCGTCTGTACAATGAAACAGTGTCTGTGCAATGAAACAGCGTCTGTGCAATGAAACAGTGTCTGTGCAATGAAACAGCGTCTGTACAATGAAACAGCGTCTGTGCAATGAAACAGCGTCTGTACAATGAAACAGCGTCTGTACAATGAAACAGCGTCTGTGCAATGGAGCAGTGTCTGTACAATGAAACAGTGTCTGTGCAATGAAACAGCGTCTGTGCAATGGAGCAGTGTCTGTGCAATGGAGCAGTGTCTGTACAATGAAACAGTGTCTGTGCAATGAAACAGCGTCTGTGCAATGGAGCAGTGTCTGTACAATGAAACAGTGTCTGTGCAATGAAACAGTGTCTGTGCAATGGAGCAGTGTCTGTACAATGTAACAGCGTCTGTACAATGAAACAGCGTCTGTGCAATGAAACAGTGTCTGTGCAATGAAACAGTGTCTGTGCAATGAAACAGCGTCTGTGCAATGAAACAGTGTCTGTACAATGAAACAGCGTCTGTACAATGAAACAGCGTCTGTGCAATGAAACAGTGTCTGTACAATGAAACAGCGTCTGTACAATGAAACAGTGTCTGTACAATGAAACAGCGTCTGTACAATGAAACAGCGTCTGTACAATGAAACAGTGTCTGTACAATGAAACAGCGTCTGTACAATGAAACAGTGTCTGTACAATGAAACAGCGTCTGTGCAATGAAACAGTGTCTGTACAATGAAACAGTGTCTGTACAATGAAACAGCGTCTGTACAATGAAACAGCGTCTGTGCAATGAAACAGTGTCTGTACAATGAAACAGCGTCTGTACAATGAAACAGCGTCTGTACAATGAAACAGCGTCTGTGCAATGAAACAGTGTCTGTACAATGAAACAGTGTCCGTACAATGAAACAGCGTCTGTACAATGAAACAGTGTCTGTACAATGAAACAGTGTCTGTACAATGAAACAGCGTCTGTACAATGAAACAGCGTCTGTGCAATGAAACAGTGTCTGTACAATGAAACAGCGTCTGTACAATGAAACAGCGTCTGTACAATGAAACAGCGTCTGTGCAATGAAACAGTGTCTGTGCAATGAAACAGCGTCTGTGCAATGAAACAGTGTCTGTACAATGAAACAGCGTCTGTACAATGAAACAGCGTCTGTGCAATGAAACAGCGTCTGTGCAATGAAACAGTGTCTGTACAATGAAACAGCGTCTGTGCAATGAAACAGCGTCTGTACAATGAAACAGTGTCTGTGCAATGAAACAGTGTCTGTACAATGAAACAGCGTCTGTGCAATGAAACAGCGTCTGTGCAATGGAGCAGTGTCTGTGCAATGTAACAGCGTCTGTGCAATGAAACAGCGTCTGTGCAATGAAATAGTGTCTGTGCAATGAAATAGTGTCTGTGCAATGAAACAGTGTCTGTGCAATGAAACAGCGTCTGTGCAATGAAATAGTGTCTGTGCAATGAAATAGTGTCTGTACAATGAAACAGTGTCTGTACAATGTAACAGCGTCTGTGCAATGAAACAGCGTCTGTGCAATGAAATAGTGTCTGTGCAATGAAATAGTGTCTGTGCAATGAAACAGTGTCTGTACAATGAAACAGTGTCTGTGCAATGAAACAGCGTCTGTGCAATGAAATAGTGTCTGTGCAATGTAACAGTGTCTGTACAATGTAACAGTGTCTGTACAATGAAACAGTGTCTGTACAATGTAACAGTGTCTGTACAATGTAACAGTGTCTGTACAATGAGACAGTGTCTGTACAATGAAACAGTGTCTGTACAATGAAACAGTGTCTGTACAATGAAACAGCGTCTGTGCAATGAAATAGTGTCTGTGCAATGTAACAGTGTCTGTACAATGTAACAGTGTCTGTACAATGAAACAGTGTCTGTACAATGTAACAGTGTCTGTACAATGTAACAGTGTCTGTACAATGAGACAGTGTCTGTACAATGAAACAGTGTCTGTACAATGAAACAGCGTCTGTGCAATGAAATAGTGTCTGTACAATGTAACAGTGTCTGTACAATGAGACAGTGTCTGTACAATGAAACAGTGTCTGTACAATGAGACAGTGTCTGTACAATGAGACAGTGTCTGTACAATGAAACAGCGTCTGTGCAATGAGACAGTGTCTGTACAATGAAACAGTGTCTGTACAATGTAACAGTGTCTGTACAATGAGACAGTGTCTGTACAATGAAACAGTGTCTGTACAATGTAACAGTGTCTGTACAATGAGACAGTGTCTGTACAATGAAACAGTGTCTGTACAATGTAACAGTGTCTGTACAATGAGACAGTGTCTGTACAATGAAACAGTGTCTGTACAATGAAACAGCGTCTGTGCAATGAAATAGTGTCTGTACAATGTAACAGTGTCTGTACAATGAGACAGTGTCTGTACAATGAAACATTGTCTGTACAATTAAACAGTGTCTGTACAATGTAACAGCGTCTGTGCAATGAAATAGTGTCTGTACAATGAAACAGTGTCTGTACAATGAGACAGCGTCTGTGCAATGAAATAGTGTCTGTACAATGTAACAGTGTCTGTACAATGAAACAGTGTCTGTACAATGTAACAGCGTCTGTACAATGAGACAGCATCTGTGCAATGAAATAGTGTCTGTACAATGAAACAGTGTCTGTGCAATGAAACAGTGTCTGTACAATGAAACAGTGTCTGTGCAATGAAACAGTGTCTGTGCAATGAAACAGCGTCTGTACAATGAAATAGTGTCTGTACAATGAAACAGTGTCTGTACAATGAAACAGTGTCTGTACAATGTAACAGTGTCTGTACAATGTAACAGTGTCTGTACAATGAAACAGCGTCTGTACAATGAAACAGTGTCTGTACAATGAAACAGTGTCTGTACAATGAGACAGTGTCTGTACAATGTAACAGCGTCTGTGCAATGAAACAGTGTCTGTACAATGAAACAGTGTCTGTACAATGTAACAGTGTCTGTACAATGTAACAGTGTCTGTACAATGAAACAGCGTCTGTACAATGAAACAGTGTCTGTACAATGAAACAGTGTCTGTGCAATGTAACAGCGTCTGTACAATGTAACAGTGTCTGTACAATGTAACAGTGTCTGTACAATGAAACAGCGTCTGTACAATGAAACAGTGTCTGTACAATGAGACAGTGTCTGTGCAATGAAACAGCGTCTGTACAATGTAACAGCGTCTGTGCAATGAAACAGTGTCTGTACAATGAAACAGTGTCTGTACAATGTAACAGTGTCTGTACAATGTAACAGTGTCTGTACAATGAAACAGCGTCTGTACAATGAAACAGTGTCTGTGCAATGAAACAGTGTCTGTACAATGTAACAGCGTCTGTGCAATGAAATAGTGTCTGTACAATGAAACAGTGTCTGTACAATGTAACAGCGTCTGTGCAATGAAACAGTGTCTGTACAATGTAACAGCGTCTGTACAATGTAACAGCGTCTGTACAATGTAACAGCGTCTGTGCAATGAAATAGTGTCTGTGCAATGAAACAGTGTCTGTACAATGTAACAGCGTCTGTGCAATGAAATAGTGTCTGTGCAATGAAACAGCGTCTGTACAATGTAACAGCGTCTGTGCAATGAAACAGTGTCTGTACAATGTAACAGCGTCTGTACAATGTAACAGCGTCTGTGCAATGAAATAGTGTCTGTACAATGTAACAGCGTCTGTACAATGTAACAGCGTCTGTGCAATGAAATAGTGTCTGTACAATGTAACAGCGTCTGTACAATGTAACAGCGTCTGTGCAATGAAATAGTGTCTGTGCAATGTAACAGCGTCTGTGCAATGAAATAGTGTCTGTACAATGTAACAGTGTCTGTACAATGAAACAGTGTCTGTGCAATGAAATAGTGTCTGTGCAATGTAACAGTGTCTGTACAATGAAATAGTGTCTGTACAATGAGACAGTGTCTGTACAATGTAACAGTGTCTGTGCAATGAAACAGTGTCTGTGCAATGAAACAGTGTCTGTACAATGATAGAGGTGTATAAGATGTTGAGAGGTATTGATAGAGTGGATTCTTAGAGGCTTTTACCCAGGGCTGTAATGGTTGTCACAAGAGGTCACAGGTTTAGGATGCTGGGGAGTAGGTACAGAGGAGATGTTAGGGGTAAGTGTTTCACTCAGAGGGTGGTGGGTGCATGGAATCGGCTGCCGGTAGTGGTGGTGGAGGCGGATTCAATAGGGTCTTTTAAGAGACTTTTGGATAAGTTCATGGAAGTTAGTAAGATAGAGGTAAGTTATAGGTAAGCCTAGTAGGTAGGGACATGTTCGGCACAACTTGTGGGCCAAAGGGCCTGTTTGTGCTGTAGCTTTTCTATGTTCTATGACTGAAGGAGGAGGCTCCACAAATATCTCCATCCTCAATGATGGAGGAGTCCAGCACTTCAGGGTAAAATATGAGGCTGAATCTACTTCAATGATCTTCAGCCAGAAGTGCCGAGTGGATGATCCATCTCGACCTCCTCCTGAGGTCCCCAGCATCACCGATGCCAGTCTTCAGCCAATTCGATTCACTCCACGTGATATCGAGAACTGGCTGAAGACACTGGATTCTGCAAAGGCTATTGGGTCCCGAGAGAGATGAGGATGAATGTTTTCACTCAGAGGGCAGTGAATCTTCGGAATTATTTCCCTCAGAGAGCTGTGAGTGCTCAGTTATTGAGTTAATTCGAGACTGCGATCATTGGATTTTTGGATAACAGAAAATTGTGGGAATGTGCAGATGAGATAGAAGATCAGCCATGACCATGTTGAAGGGCCGAATGGACTCTTCCTACTCCTCTTTCTTCTGTAATCCTGGGCTCACCCAAAGCTTTGCTGCCTGTACCCCAACATTTACAAAGTGCCATCCACCTCTGTGCTCGCTGACTCTCTTACGCCTCCCGGGTCAACAATGGTTTGCAGTTAAGATTCTTGCCTTTGCTTTCACATTCCTTCAGGACCCCACCCCCTCCCTCCTTGTGTAACCTCCTCCATCCCATGGTGGTTCTCACAGAGAGGGGCCACACACGCGTCGCCAATTTCGTCCACCGCAGTCACAGAATCCATAGAATTCCGGCAATGCAGCGAGAGGCCATTCGGCCCATCTCATCTATGAAAGAGCATCTTACCCAGGTCGACACCTGGGCCCCATTCCCGTAACCCCACACATTTAGCATGGTTACTCCCCCTAACCTACACATTTTGGGACACTAAGGGGCAATTTATCACGGCCAATCTACCTAACTTGCGCATCTTTGGACTGTGGGAGGAAACCGGAGCACCCGGAGGAAACGCACGCAGACACGGGGAGAAGGTGCAAACTCTGCACTGTTACCCAAACCCTTGCATTGAGGCAGCAGTGCTAACTGCTGTGTCCCAGTGCCACCCTTCAGCCACACCTTGAGCCGCCTGGGCCCTAACCTCTGGTGTGTCCTCCCTCTACCTCGCCCCACTCTCTTCCCCCCCCTGATTTAAGCTGCCTCTATGATCAAGCTTTCATGGCCTCTCCTAATGTCTCCTTCCCACCACTCAGTGGGGATTATGTCTGATTGCGCTCCTCTGAAGCTGCTTGTGATGTTTCGCTGCATTATCTCAATCCAAGACTTTTCTATTTAATTCGCAACTGCAGCACCCACAAGGATGAGAGTGGTGAAGCTGGCATGCATCGATAGGTCCTGCACCAACCCCACAATCACTCGCACGCCACCACATAAGAACATAAGAACTAGGAGCAGGAGTAGGCCATCTGGCCCCTCGAGCCTGCTCCGCCATTCAATAAGATCATGGCTGATCTTTTTGTGGACTCAGCTCCACTTACCCGCCCGCTCACCATAACCCTTAATTCCTTTACTGTTCAAAAATTTTTCTATCCTTGCCTTAAAAACATTCAATGAGGTAGCCTCAACTGCTTCACTGGGCAGGGAATTCTACAGATTCACAACCCTTTGTGTGAAGAAGTTCCTCCTCAACTCAGTCCTAAATCTGCTTCCCCTTATTTTGAGGCCATGCCCCCTAGCTCTGGTTTCACCCGCCAGTGGAAACAACCTCCCTGCTTCTATCTTATCTATTCCCTTCATAATCTTATATGTTTCTATAAGATCTCCCCTCATTCTTCTGAATTCCAATGAGTATAACCCCAGTCTACTCAGTCTCTCCTCATAAGCCAACTCTCTCAACTCCGGAATCAACCTAGTGAATCTCCTCTGCACCCCCTCCAGTGCCAGTATATCCTTTCTCAAGTAAGGAGACCAAAACTGTACACAGTACTCCAGGTGTGGCCTCACCAGCACCTTATACAGCTGCAACATAACCTCGCTGTTTTTAAACTCCATCCCTCTAGCAATGAAGGACAAAATTCCATTTGCCTTCTTAATTACCTGCTGCACCTGCAAACCAACTCCTTGAGATTCCTGCACAAGGACACCCAGGTCCCTCTGCACAGCAGCAGGCTGCAATTTTTTACCATTTAAATAATAGTCCACACACAACGACTGGGCAGTGGTGATGAGATTGGAGAATGTACAAGAGGATCCTCATTATTGAATCAATTATTGGCAAACAGGAATATTACTGATAATTTTGTTTGAATGTGGTTTTGAGGGATGTATTGTTCAAATAGCTATAATCCACCTGAATCATTTTTTTATATATATATATATACAAAGGTTCATGACTTCATGACTTATTGAAATCATATTTGCTGCTTGGTGTGAATTACAGGGACCTGTTTGAGGTCAGAATATCGCTCACTCCTTATGGTCTCAGATTAATCATTTTTATGAGGTTTTAATTTAGCACCTCGATAGACCCACACACGGATACTGATGCACAGGCTGCTGCTTTCTTCAATGCCACAGTTATTGCCTCGTGTCGCTTTAATGAGGTTGTATATCACAGCTATCACGCAGCCAATCTTTGGAGCAACCCTTTCTTACAGCAATCCTTCCCCACAACTGGCGGCTGGGGAATTCGATCACAATATTTATCGACGTCTCTGCTGCAGGTGCACTGGGGAATAGCTTTGCATCTCATCTGGGTCTGTACTCGTTGGAGTTCAGAAGGATGAGGGGGGATCTTATTGAAACTTACAGGGCATAGGTTTAAGGTGTGAGGGGTAAGGATTAAAGGAGATGTACGAGGCAGATGTTTTACACAGAGGGTGGTGGGCGCCTGGAACTCGCTGCCGGGGAAGGTGGTGGAAGCGGATACGATAGTGAGTTTTAAGGGGCACCTGGACAAATACATGAATAGGATGGGAATAGAGGGATATGATCTCCGGAAGGGTAGGGGGTTTTAGTTCAGTCGGGCAGCATGGTCGGTGCAGGCTTGGAGGGCCGAAGGGCCTGTTCCTGTGCTGTAATTTTCTTTGATACTGCGAGGCCTGGATAGAGTGGACGTGGAGAGGATGTTTCCAACAGTAGGAAAAACTAGAACCAGAGGGCACAACCTCAGGCGAAAGGGACGATCCTTTAAGAAAGAGATGAGGAGGAATTTCTTCAGCCAGAGAGTGGTGAATCTGTGGAACTCTTTGCCGCAGAAGGCTGTGAAGGCCGGGTCATTGAGTGTCTTTAAGACAAAGATAGATAGGTTCTTGATTAATAAGGAGCTCAGGGGTTAGGGGAAAAGGCAGGAGAATGGGGATGAGAAAAATATCAGCCATGATTGAATGGCAGAGCAGACTTGATGGGCCGAGTGGCCTAATTCTGCTCCTATGTTTTATGATTTTATGGTCTAATCCTTTCACCTCATTCCAGAGCCTGATGCCTTTGTGCACACTGATCGCAAGGGGAAGGCACCCCCAGAGGCAAATCAACCTCTCCTCTGTGGATGTCACTGACACAGTAAGAAGTCTCACAACACCAGGAACAGGCTGTTCCGAAAGCTCGTGGCTTTTGCTACCAAATGAACCTGTTGGACTTTAACCTGGTGTTGTGAGACATCTTACTGTGTTCACCCCAGTCCAACGCCGGCATCTCCACATCATGATGTCACTGACATCCAGCAGGCCTCTGTTGTAAATACCCCCATTAAACATTGTGCCCTCATCCCAAAGGAAAACCTCTTTTAGCTCACTTTGCACACCCACTATTGTTTCTTCCGAAGGAACTCTTCAAAAATGCAGCTAATGAAAATACAACAAAAGTTACCCCAACCTATAAATCAAAGAATGGGTTCAATAAAGAAACTTCATCACTCCAAACTTGGGGCCTCGCCTTGGGCCACTCTAAGCTCCCCACAATTCCACATAGTTCCTTATTTATAGTGAATCAGCTGGTCAGCTGACTATTACATCACTCTGTGATTGGTTCCATGGTTTACTGGGTCAGCTGACTCTTACATCTTGTTCCCATTGGTCACATTACATCCAATACAAAGTTGTCACTGGTTACATTCTAACAACTATGGCACTGGAACCCCATTTATTTAGTGCAGGCCAAATGACTCCCACAGCCACTTGCTGTTCAGACCAGTTAATGCCAGGCTAGGAGCAGGCTTACTAGGAGGTCCTCGGTCCTGCCCACTGCCTGCTTCCCACACCGGCTGGCCAGAGGTCAGGAGCATAGGGCTGGAGAACAGCCAAAATTTGAGGAACTACCTCGTCAGATCCTCCCCCGTTTTATACTCTTTTGAATGAAAGGAAAATGGCAATAAATTGAACAGAAGTGACAGTGGGGGTGGGTGGGAGGAGAAGAGGCGGTGAGAGCCCCCAGTGGAGCTGTAATAAAAATCAAAACATCAAAGGAAATGTAAGCAATCAAACTTCAGCTCCTGCGGCAACCACTGCTCGTGGAAGGCCCTGCGGCACATTGTTGGACACCGCATGCTCCCTCTCCAAGACCACCTGGTCGTGAATACAGCCACGGCAGAGGGGCAAGCAGTCGGGTCAGACAGGCCTCTCAATTTCCCACTGCCTGGACCTGTTAATAGGCACCTTGGCCAGGACCAGAAGCAGGCCCATGAGCGGGTCACAATGAGTTGACTTCAGATTTACAACAGTAAGTATGGATGATATTGGAATAGTGTAGGTTAGATGGGCTTTAGATTGGTTTCACTGGTCGGCGCAACATCGAGGGCCGAAGGGCCTTTACTGCGCTGTAATGTTCTATGTTCTATGTTTGTTTTAAGTAAGCATAAAAATATAACAGGGGGTTTGTACAAGAGCAGATTTAGAAAGTTAAAGAGGACAGACAAAGCAATGCAATGCAGGTATGGTAAACACAGTGTGTGAGGCAGGGACGGTGTGTACAAACCGTGATGATACAATGCCTTTAAGAAATGCATTTACTTCATGTTTCTTTTAAGGGGTATGTTCAAAATTCAGCTCTGTTTACATGGTGCTGATTTGTCTGGAGCAAGCAGTTCATCTGCTGAAAATGTAGACTAATAACTGAACTTAGATATTGGGGTGTTTGTTTTAATCTGAGTAAGTACATTTTTGCTTATTTTTTGGATTGTCCCCTGAGGTTTCAGATTAGGGTTTAATTAGGTTGATTGACAAGAGACAGAGTCATGTGGATAGGTGGAGCTCAGCTTACAGAGACAACCAGGCAGATTCTGCTTGAGTCTGCAAGAAGCAAGAGGTGCCTCCCTCTCTCTGGAGGCTGCTGTTTGAGTGTCAGAAGACAAGTGTCTCTCTTTCTCCAGAAGTGTTCCAAGGCTCTTGGGCTGTTAACAAGTAAAACCACAAGCCTGTGTTGTTTGCTAACTGGGTTTGTAGAGGAGTTTAAGTCTATAAGAGGAATATTGCTTAAATTGGAACTAATAGAGTTAGCTTAGCAGTTAAGAATTGTATCTTGTCATGCTTATGTATTTCAATTGGTAAAAGTTAAGCTAGTTCAGTCGTTATAGAATCATAGAATCCCTACAGTGCAGAAGGAGGTCATTCAGCCCATTGGGTCTGCACCGACCACAATCCCACCCAGGCTCTATCCCTGTAACCCCACATAGTTACCCTGCTAATCCCCCTGAAACTAAGGGGCAATTTATTTTAGCACAGCCAATCCACCTAACCAGCACAACTTTGGAGTGTGGGAGGAAACCGGAGCACCCGGAGGAAACCCACGCAGACACGGAGAGAACGTGCAGACTCCGCACAGACAGCCACCTGAGGCTGGAATTGAACCCGGGTCCCTGGCGCTGTGAGGCAGCAGTGCTAACCACTGTGCCACCCTTTAAGTTGTATTTTTAGAAATAAAGTTTGTTTTGATAAAAGCTTTCCTAGTGTGTCAATAGGATCACGCCTGGTGTGAAACATCTTATCCTCACACGAATGCCAAAAATAAAAGAAAATAGTTGGGGTCGAGTCTAACTTCAGAATCCCTAACTTCTTGGGGTTTCTGATCTGGTCCCTAAGAAAATTAAGAGTCCACCAGGAAATAAGGTCAACGTAGGGAGAATGAGGAAGCTAACAACTTGACATTTACCTTGAATTGGTTATTCGTGTAACTATTAGCACACTCAGATTGTTTAGCCAACCAATCAGCAGCCTCTGGAGTATAAATTGTGATTGTTTGAAAAATTCTTGTCTTTGCCCTGATGAGTACAAGATGAAAAACTTCAACAACACCTCTCCCTTTTCAGCAATATTCAACTCCTGTACTCGCAAGTGACCAGAAGCGGAATGTAGAAGAGGAAATTAGCAATGCCAGTTCAAAGCAATTAAGAATGGAAAGAATTGAAAAGGGGTTCTGATTGGAACACATATCTAACAGAATTCTGAAAGACTTGTTTTCGAAACAGGCTTCTGTCGACTTTTCCATATATCTCCGATAAACAATCCTTGTGTTCAAAATCCAGGAGTTGATTTTGATTTGATTTATTATTGTCACATGTAGTAACATACAGTGAAAAGTATTGTTTCTTGCGCGCTATACAGACAAAACATACCGTTCATAGAGAAGGAAAGGAGAGAGTGCAGAATGTAGTGTTACAGTCATAGCTAGGATGTAGAGAAAGATCAACTTAATGCGAGGTAGGTCCATTCAAAAGTCTGACAGAGCAGGGAGGAAGCTGTTCTTGGTACGTGAGCTCAGACTTTTGTATCTTTTTCCCAAAGGAAGAAGGTGGAAGAGAGAATGTCCAGGGTGCGTGGGGTCCTTATTTATGCTGGCTGCTTTGCCGAGGCAGCAGGAAGTGTCGACAGAGTCAATCGATGGGAGGCTGGTTTGCGTGATGGATTGGGCTACATTCACAACCCTTTGTAGTTCCTTGCGGTCTTGGGCAGAGCAGGAGCCATACCGAGCTGTGATACAACCAGAAGAAAAAATGCTTTCTATGGTGCATCTGTAAAAGTTGGTGAGAGTCGTAGCTGACATGCCAAATTTCCTTAGTCTTCTGAGAAAGTAGAGGCATTGGTGGGCTTTCTTAACTATAGTGTCGGCATGGGGGGAACAGGACAGGTTGTTGGTGCTCTGGACACCTAAAAACCTGAAGCTCTCGACCTTTACTACTTCGTCCCTGTTGATGTAGACAGGGGCATGTTCTCCTTTACGCTTCCTGAAGTCAATGACAATCTCCTTCGTTGGAGTTGGAGTGGGGAATGGGACATGAATAGTGTGATGGGGAATTAGGTGCGACACTGTCAGGGAGAACAGACAAGATACAAATCATACCGGAAACTATTTTATCTGAAGTCCTATTCAGCTGCCCATATCTTAACTCCCATTCCCCCATCACCCTGTGCTTGCTACACTGGCTCTCACTCTGGCAATACTCTATATTCAAACTTCTCATCCGTGTTTTCAAATCCCTTCAAGGCCTCATCTTGCCCCACCTCTGTGAGCTTATCGAGCCCTATAACCTTCTGAAATCTCTGCATTGCTTCAATTCTGGCCTCGAGCAAACCCCCTGACTTCAATCAGCAGGATTGAGATTTCCTCGACCGATGTCTTTGGTTTTCTACATCTCCTCCTTGAAGATCTCGCTTGAAATCTACATTTGGTTGCCTTTCCCTTCTATCTCATGTTTTATTTCATTCAGCATGGATTTAGTAAGGGGAGGTCGTGCCTGACAAACCTGTTAGAGTTCTTTGAAGAGATAACAAATAGGTTAGACCAAGGAGAGCCAATGGATGTTATCTATCTTGACTTCCAAAAGGCCTTTGACAAGGTGCCTCACGGGAGACTGCTGAGTAAAATAAGGGCCCATGGTATTCGAGGCAAGGTACTAACATGGATTGACGATTGGCTGTCAGACAGAAGGCAGAGAGTTGGGATAAAAGGTTCTTTCTCAGAATGGCAACCGGTGACAAGTGGTGTCCCGCAGGGTTCAGTGTTGGGGCCACAGCTGTTCTCTTTATATATTAACGATCTAGATGACGGGACTGGGAGCATTCTGGCCAAGTTTGCCGATGATACAAAGATAGGTGGAGGGGCAGGTAGTATTGAGGAGGTGGGGAGGCTGCAGAAAGATTTAGACAGTTTAGGAGAGTGGTCCAAGAAGTGGCTGATGAAATTCAACGTGGGCAAGTGCGAGGTCGTACACTTTGGAAAAAAGAATAGAGGCATGGACTATTTTCTAAACGGTGACAAAATTCATAATGCTAAAGTGCAAAGGGACTTGGGAGTCCTAGTCCAGGATTCTCTAAAGGTAAACTTGCAGGTTGAGTCCGTAATTAAGAAAGCAAATGTAATGTTGTCATTTATCTCAAGAGGCTTGGAATACAAAAGCAGGGATGTACTTCTGAGGCTTTATAAAGCACTGGTTAGGCCCCATTTGGAGTACTGTGAGCAATTTTGGGCCCCACACCTCAGGAAGGACATACTGGCACTGGAGCGGGTCCAGCGGAGATTCACACGGATGATCCCAGGAATGATAGGCCTGACATACGATGAACGTCTGAGGATCGTGGGATTATATTCATTGGAGTTTAGGAGGTTGAGGGGAGATCTGATAGAAACTTACAAGATAATGAACGGCTTAGATAGGATGGACGTAGGGAAGTTGTTTCCATTAACAGGGGAGACTAGGACGCGGGGGCACAGCCTTAGAATAAAAGGGAGTCACTTTAGAACAGAGATGAGGAGAAATTTCTTCAGCCAGAGAGTGGTGGGTCTGTGGAATTCATTGCCACAGAGGGCTGTGGAGGCCGAGACGTTGAGCGTCTTCAAGACAGAAATTGATAAATTCTTGATTTCTCGAGGAATTAAGGGCTATGGGGAGAGAGCGGGTAAATGGAGTTGAAATCAACCATGATTGAATGGTGGAGTGGACTCGATGGGCCGAATGGCCTTACTTCCGCTCCTATGTCTTATGGTCTTATGGATGTGGGCGTTGCTGACAAGGCCATCATTTCCTGGAGTTGTACCAAGCTTTGGTGAGGTCACAGCTGGAGCACTGTGTGCAGTTCTGATCGCCTCAGTATCTGAAGGATGTGATTGCACTGGAGGGGGTGCAGAGGAGATTCACCAGGATGCTGCCTGGGATGGAACATTTAAGTTATGAAGAGAGGTTGGGTAGGCTTGGGTTGTTTTTGTTGGGCCAGAGAAGACTGAGGGGCGACCTGATTGAGGTGTACATGATTATGAGGGGAATGGACATGGTGGATAGGGAACAGCTGTTCCCCTCAGTTGAAGGGTCAATAAACAAGAGGACATAACTTTTAGGTGAGGGGCAGGAGATTTAGAGGGTCTTCATAGAATCCCTACAGCGCAGAAGGAGCCCATTCGGCCCATTGAGTCTGCACCAACCACAATCCCACCCTTGCCCTATCCCCACAATCCCACATATTTACCCTGTTCGTCCCCCTGACACTAGGGTCAATTTTCCATGGCCAATCAACCTAACCCACACATCTTTGGGCTGTGGGAGGAAACCAGAGCACCCGGAGGAAACCCACGCAGACACGGGGAGAATGTGCAAACTCCACACAGAGAGTGACCCGAAACCGGAATTGAACCCAGGTCCCTGGCACTGTGAGGCAGCAGTGCTAACCACTGCGCCACCATGCCGCCCAGGAAAACGTTTTCCACCCATAGGGTGGTGAGGGTCTGGAATGCGCTGCCTGGGAGGGTGGTAGGGGCGGGATGCCTCACATCCTTTACAGAGTACCTGGATGAGTACTTGGCACGCCATGACATTCAAGGCTATGGGCCAAGTGCTGCCAAGTGGGGTTAGTGCAGATTTGGTGTTGTTCTATCAGTGCAGATTCGGTGGGCCAAAGGGCCTCTTCTGTACTGTACATCTGTGATTGCCTATGGAAAAGTGGTGGTGAACCGCCTTCTTGAACTGCTGCAGTCCATACAGTGTGGGATGCTTTTAAAGTTAGAAGTTAGTTATTTGTCACAAGGAAGGCAATTAATACTGCAATGAAGTTACTGTGAAATGCCCCTAGTCGCTACACTCCGGCGCCTGTTTGGGTCAATGCACCCTAACCAGCACGTCTTTCAGAACTGAGCACAGTACTCCAAGTGGGGTCTGACGAGGGTCTTATATAGCTGCATCATTATCCCCGGACTCCTAAACTCAATCCCTCGATTGATAAAGGCCAGCACACCATACGCCTTCTTAACCACCTCCTCCACCTGCGGGGCCGATTTTAGAGTCCTATGGACCCGGACCCCAAGGTCCTTTTGATCCTCTACAGTACTAAGAGTCTTTCCCTTTATATTGCACTCCTTCATCCCATTCGACCTGCCAAAATGGACCACTACGCATTTATCTGGGTTGAAGTCCATCTGCCACTTCTCCGCCCAGTCTTGCATCCTATCTATGTCCCTCTGTAACTTCTGACATCCCTCCAGACTATCCACAACCCCACCAACCTTTGTGTCGTCGGCAAACTTACCAACCCATCCCTCCACTTCCTCATCCAGGTCATTTATGAAAATGACAAACAGCAAGGGTCCCAGAACAGATCCCTGGGGCACACCACTGGTGACCGACCTCCAATCACCAGTGGTGACCGACCAAGGTCGCCTCATTACAGGAAGGATGTGGAAAAGATTGAAAGGGTGCAGAGGAGATTTACAAGGATGTTGCCTGGATTGAGTGACATGCCTTATGAGGATAGGCTGAGGGAGCTCGGTCTTTTCTCCTTGGAGAGACGTAGGATGAGAGGAGACCTAATAGAGGTATATAAGATGTTGAGAGGCATAGATCGGGTGGACTCTCAGAGGCTTTTTCCCAGGGTGGAAATGGCTGCTACGAAAGGACACAGGTTTATGGTGCTGGGGGGTAGGTACAGGGGAGATGTTAGGGGGAAGTTTTTCACACAGAGGGTGGTGGGCGAGTGGAATCGGCTGCCGTCAGTGGTGGTGGAGGCAAACTCAATAGGGTCTTTTAAAAGAGACTCCTGGATGAGTACATGGGACTTAATAGGATGGAGGGTTATAGGTAGGCCTAAAAGGTAGGGATATGTTTGGCACAACTTGTGGGGCCGAAGGGCCTGTTTTGTGCTGTAGTTTTCTATGTTTCTATGAAACCGGAGCACCCAGAGGAAACCCACGCAGACATGGGGAGAACGTGCAAACTCCACACAGACAGTGACCCAAGCCAGGAATTGAACCCGGGTCCCTGGCGCTGTGAGACAGCAGTGCTAACCACTGCGCTACCGTGCCGCCCAATGGCAGCAATCCTGCTCAGATAACTGCAAAGGGATGTTTTGCGATGATGTGGAGTTGCCGGTGTTGGACTGGGGTGGGCACAGTAAGTAGTCTCACAACACCAGGTTAAAGTCCAAAAGGTTAATTTGGTAGCACGAGCTTTCGGAGCGCCGCCCCTTCATCAGGTGAGTGATGAAGGGGCAGTGCTCCAAAAGCTCGTGCTACCAAATAAACTTGCTGGACTTGAACCTGGTGTTGTGAGACTACTTACGATGTTTTGTGATGTTAAAGGCACCTCAGCAATGCAGGCTGTTGTTGCTGTTTTCAAATGTAGGTCATAAGCAGCCTGGGTACTTACTGTCGCCCAAACAGTCCTGAGGTCTGAGTAATCCATCAACAAATGCCAGAAACAGAGTGTTGGCAAAGTGTGCTTGGAACAACTAGACACACACAGATGTTTACAGCCCTCTCAGCTCCCCAAAGTCTATTCATGCTTTGACCAGAAAGAATTTAATTAATAGTTATAACCCAGCAGCTGTATCTTAACTCATTTACATTTCAAACCAGTTCCCATAACCAGTCTGTCTCTTTCAAAGTGTATCGGGGAAATCAGTGCCCTTGTTAACTAGACAGTGAGGGGAATGGACAGGGTGGATAGGGAACAGCTGTTCCCCTCAGTTGAAGGGTCAATAAACAAGAGGACCATAATTTTCGGGTGAGGGGCAGGAGGTTTAGAGGGGACTTCATAGAATCCCGACAGTGCAGAAGGAGGCCATTCGGCCCATTGAGTCTGCACCGACCACAATCCCTCCCAGGCCCTATCCCCACAATCCCACATATCTACCCTGTTCGTCCCCCTGACACTAGGGTCAATTTAGCATGGCCAATCAACCTAACCCACACATCTTTGGGCTGTGGGAGGAAACCAGAGCACCCGGAGGAAACCCATATGCAGACACGGGGAGAATGTGCAAACTCCTCATAGAGAGTGACCCGAGGCCGGAATTCAACCCAGGTCCTTGGCACTGGATTCACAATTGTTCTTCATTGGTGGATGGAGACCTTGCTTTAGTTGAATAGAACGATTCAGATGGCAGGATCATGTGACAGTGTTTTCTTATCGTTGTTTCGCGACAGTGTGGTGAATTATAATTGCCTGGACTAAAAGCAGGGGTCAGGAATGCCAGATCGCCACCAACAGATCCGACTGGGAATTCAGGAGAAACTCCTTTCCCCAGAGAGCTGGCTGGGGAGAATGTGGAACTTGCTCATGCAGGGACTGATTGAGGTTGCTTAGATCAACACACGAGAGAGAGAGAGAGAGAGAGAAAGGGACGTAAGGAGATGTCCTTTTGCTATTGACCCTTCAACTGAGGGAAACAGCTGCTTCCTATCCACCCTGCCCTGTCCCTTATAATCCTATCCATAAGACCACAAGACATAGGAGCAGAATTAGGCCACTCGGCCCATCGAGTCTGCTCCGCCATTCAATCATGGCTGATATTTTTCTCATCCCCATTCTCCTGCCTTTTTCCCTGAGCTCCTTATTAATCAAGAACTTATCTATCTCTGTCTTACTGACACTCAATGACCTGGCCTCCACAACCTTCTGCGGCAAAGAGTTCCACAGATTCACCACTCTCTGGCTGAAGAAATTCCTCCTCATCTCTGTTTTAAAGGATCGTTCTTTCAGCCTGAGGTTGTGCCCTCTGGTTCTAGTTTGTCCTACTTGTGGAAACATCCTCTCCATGTCCACTCTATCCAGGCCCCGCAGTATCCTGTAAGTTTCAATAAGATCCCCCCTCATCCTTCTAAACTCCAACGAGTACAGACCCAGAGTCCTCAACTGTTCCTCATACGACAAGCTCTTCATTCCAGGGATCATTCTTGTGAACCTCCTCTGGACCCTTTCCAAGGCCAGCACATCCTTCCTTAGATATGGGGCCCAAAACTGCTCACAATACTCCAAATGGGGTCTGACCAGAGCCTTATACAGCCTCAGAAGTACATCCCTGCTCTTGTATTCTAGTCCTCTCGACATGCATGCTAACATTGCATTTGCCTTCCTTGCTGCCGACTGAACCTGAGCGTTAACCTTAAGAGAATCTTGAACAAGGACTCCCAAGTCCCTTTGTGTTTCTGATTTCTGAAGCATTTCCCCATTTAGAAAATAGTCTATGCCTCCATTCCTCCTTCCAAAGTGCATAACCTCACACTTTTCCACATTGTATTCCATCTGCCACTTCTTTGCCCACTCTCCAAACCTGTCCAAGTCCTTCTGCAGCCCCCCCTGCTTCCTCAATACTACCTGTCCCTCTGCATATCTTTGTATCATCTGCAAGCTTAGCAACAGTGCCTTCAGTTCCTTCCTCCAAATCGTTAATGTATATTGTGAAAAGTTGTGGTCCCAGCACCGACCCCTGAGGCACACCACTAGTCACTGGCTGCCATCCTGAAAAAGACCCCTTTATCCCCACTTTCTGCCTTCTGCCAATTCTCTATCCATGCCAGGATCTTACCCTAAACACCATGGGCTCTTAACTTATTTATTGAACTTATCCACCTCAATCAGGCCGTCCCTCAGTCTTCTCTGCTCCGACAAAAACAACCCAAGCCTATCCAACCTCTCTTCATAGCTCAAATGTTCCACCCCAGGCAGCATCCTGGTGAATCTCCTCTGCACCCCCTTCAGTGCAATCATATCCTTTAGCTCATTCCAGACCGTCATCACTCTCTGCAATGTGAGCTAGCCACTGGGTTATAACCTCCTAGTCATCCACACCTCTGGGTGCAAGGGCAGTTTAGCTCAGTTGGCTGGACAGCTGGTTAGTGATGCAGAGTAGCACCAACAGTGCAGGTTCAATTCCAACACTGGCAAGTGTCCCATATGCCTTTTTTACCACCTTACTTACATACCCTTCCGCCTTCTGAGACCTGTGGACAAACACGCCAAGGCTCCATTGTTCCACAGAATTTCCTAGTGTCTTACCATTCATTGAGTACTTTCTTGTCAAATTATCCTTCCAAAGTGTATCACCTCACACTTTTCAGGGTGAAATTCCACATGCCACTTATCCGCCCATTTGACCATTCCGTCTATGTCTTCTTGTAGCCCAAGACACTCCACCTCACCATTAACCACCTGGCCAATCTTTCTGTCATCCGCAAACTTATGAATCCTACCCCCCACATAGTCATAGAATCTTGGAATTATGGAATCCTACAGTACAGAAGGAGGCCATTCGGCCCATCAAGTCTGCACCGACCACAATCCCACCCAGGTCCTACCCCCATAATCCAATGCATTTACCCTAGCCCGTCCCCCTGACACTAAGCGGCAATTTAGCATGGCCAATCCACCTAACCCGCACATCTTTGGACATCAATGTCATTTATATAAATGACAAATAATAGGGGGCCTAGCACAGATCCCTGTGGTGTGCCACTGGACACTGGCTCCAGTCATTAATGTGAGCAGATTTCCACTCCATCTGACGAAAGAGCAGCGCTCCGAAAGCTAATGGCATTTGCTACCAAATAAACCTGTTGGACTTTAACCTGGTGTTGTTAGACTCATTACTCCAGTCATTAAAGCAGCCTTCTGTCATCACCCTCTGTCTCCTATAACTGAGCCAATTTTGAATCCACTTTATCAAATTACCCTGTATCCGACGTGAATTTACCTTCTTTACAAGTCTCCAATGTGGGAATTTGTCAAAGGCTTTGCTGAAATCCATATAAACTACATCGACTGCACTCCCCTCGTCTACACACCTGGTCACCTCCTCAAAAAATTCAATCCAATTTGTTAGGCATGGCCTCATAGAGGTTTACAGCAGGCAAACAGGCCCTTCGGCCCAACTCGTCCATGCTGTCCTTTTTTTAAACCGCTAAGCTAATCCCAATTGCCCACATTTGGCCCATATCCCTCTATACCCATCTTACCCATGTAACTATCTAAATGTTTTTTAAAAGACAACATTGTACCCGCCTCTACTACTACCTCTGGCAGCTTGTTCCAGACACTCACCACCCTCTGTGTGAAAAGATTTCCCCTTAGGACCCTTTCGTATCTCTCCCCTCTCACGTTAAACCTATGTCCTCTCGTTTTAGACTCTCCTATCTTTGGGAAAAGATATTGACTGTCTAGCTGATCTGTGCCCCTCATTATTTTATAGACCTCTATAAGATCACCCCTCAGCCTCCTACGCTCCAGAGAAAAAAGTCCCAGTCTATCCAGCCTCTCCTTATAACTCAAACCATCAAGTCCCGGTAGCATCCTAGTAAATCTTTTCTGCATTCTTTCTAGTTTAATAATATCCTTTCTATAATAGGGTGACTTTGTTCTGGCAAAGCCATGCTGATTATCCCTGATCAAGCCTTGCCTCTCCAAGTGGAGATAGATGCTCTCCTTAGACACCTATGGATAAGCACCCCCAGGTTCCTCTGATAACCTCCCTCTGATAAAGCCATACCGACTATACCTGATTGAAGAGAAAATGCTGGAAAATCTCAGCAGGCCTGGCAGCATCTGTAAGGAGAGAAAAGAGCTGACGTTTCGAGTCCAGATGACCCTTTGGTGCCCATGCTCAGGGGGCACCTTGGCACTGCCCATTGGGCATGGGGCAGTGTCAAGGGGGTGGTGCATAGGGGGCGGGGCCTCGGGGGCGATCAGTGGGGGGGGGGGGTAACCTGCTGCCACTCTGTCATTGGCATCAATGAGAGGTGGAGGGAGGCCAGTGATCGGGGCAGGCTGGGAGGGTGTGGCCAGGCCGGGGGCGGGGGGGGGGGGGGGGGGGGGGGGGGGGGTCTGCCTGCGGGGGTGTGTGTCTGCATTGTGGGGGGGTGTGGGGGGGAATTGGCATGGCAGGGGGGGCGGGATGGTGGGGGGGTGCCGAGGCTGGCCTGGGAATGATGGGTGGGGGCGGGGGGCAGTGATCAGACCATGGGGGTTGGCAGCATTGTGGGTGTCCCGGGCTGGCCAATCGAGCTGACCAGCAAAGGGGAGGCTGACAGTTCGAGGCCACTGCGCATGCGCAGAGTCCCGCTGGCTTCCTGAGTGGGAATAGACCCCACAGCCTGAAATCTAATAACATTCATGTTGGTGGCCTCTGCATTGCACAGAGTGCGGGAGATTCCAGTGTGAACTCCCACTGCAAAAATCCAATGTGAATTACTCCAGTTTTCCCGCAAATTGAACACTGGGAATTGTTTTGGGAGAATTCCGCCCTTTTGTTTTGATCCGAGGAGGAGGGAGGGAGGGAGGGAAACACTGATGTCTCGTTTTGGGCTGAACTGCTCCTTGACACCAGTTCTTCCACTTCCCACTTCCCACTGTTCGGTCGAGGTGACTGCGCTGACTTCTCCCAGAATGTCCCTCAGTGAGCTCTCTCTGCCACCCTCTCTTGGTGCACTCTTCCTGTTTCTCACTTTGGTGAATCAAATGAGTACATTGGCGATTGACAGAGGGTGGAGGAAGCAATATTTCATTCCCCTTCTTCATTTCTGACCAGTTTTAGCAAACGTCCTTCACTCTGTGACAGTAAATATTTCCCCAACGCTATAAGCAATGGCAGCAATCAGCCCTGTCACAAAGTGATGGGCTATCTTTTTAAAGGATGTGCGGCATTGCAGAGGACATGACTTCCCTAATTTCTCGCTTGAGTTCCCGCTTGACTCTCTGAGCTTGCATGATATGCATGCCACTCTGTCCGACCTAATTGATGTTCCCCCAGCCACGTGGACAACAAAGGACCCTCTGCATCAGAAATGTTGGCATCCTTTGCAAATAAGCACAAACTCTCCTCATTCGCAGGTTGCCACTGATGGAATCATCCACATCTCTCGCTGGCAGCCAGGCCCCCTCGAGCACCAGGATCCAGGAGAATGACCCAGATTCCCACTTGCAGTTCTGAGAGAGTGCCGCACTGTCACGAGTGCTGCTTTTCCGATCAGGCATTCAGCCGTGAGGTGGACATCACAGATGGTGCGGCGTTGTGGACATTTTGATCCAAGTTCCCAGATATTGAGGAGAAATCAGTGACTAGTGGTGTGCCTCAGGGATCAGTGTTGGGAACGCAATTGTTTACGATTGACATTGATGATTTGGAGTTGGGGACCAAGTGTAGTGTGTCAAAATTCGCAGATGACACTAAGATGGGTGGAAGAGCAAAGTGTGCAGAGGACGCTGAAAGTCTGCAAAGGGATATAGATAATCTAAGTGAGTGGGTGAGGGTCTGGCAGATGGAGTACAATGTTGGTAAATGTGAGGTCATCCATTTTGTTAGGAGTAACAGCAAACTGGACTATTATTTAAATGGTAAAAAATTGCAGCATGCTGCTGTGCAGAGGGACCTGGGTGTCCTTGTGCAGGAATCTCAAGGAGTTGGTTTGCAGGTGCAGCAGGTAATTAAGAAGTCAAATGGAATTTTGTCCTTCATTGCTAGAGGGATGGAGTTTAAAAACAGCAAAGTTATGTTGCAGCTGTATAAGGTGCGGGTGAGGTCACACCTGGAGTACTGTGTACAGTTTTGGTCTCCTTACTTGGGAAAGGATATACTGGCACTGGAAGGGGTGCAGAGAAGATTCACCAGGTTGATTCCAGAGTTGAGAGGGTTGGCTTATGAGGAGAGACTGAGTAGACTGGGGCTATACTCATTGCAATTCAGAAGAATGAGGGGAGATCTTATAGAAACATATAAGGTTATGAAGGGAATAGATAAGATAGAAGCAAGGAAGTTGTTTCCACTGGCAGGTGAAACTAGAATGAGGGGACAAAGCCTCAAAATAAGGGGAAGCAGATTTAGGACTGAGTTGAGGAGGAACTTCTTCACACAAAGGGTTGTGAATGTGTGGAATTCCCTGTCCAGTGAAGCAGTTGAGGCTACCTCATTGAATGTTTTTAAGGCAAAGATAGATAAATTTTTGAACAGTGAAGGAATTAAGGGTTATGGTGAGCGGGCGGGTAAGTGGAGCTGAGTCCATGAAAAGATCAGCCATGATCTTATTGAATGGCGGAGCAGGCTCGAGGGGCCAGATGGCCTACTCCTGCTCCTAGTTCTTATGTTCTTAAATCAGAGGGGGAGCAGAGACAGACGGTCCTTGTTCAGGACTCTCGGTCTCGGGGCAAGTACACACAATAAAGGGACCATTTTTTCAGCCCTGAAATGAGCGAAGCTGATTTGCTGCAAATGGGGACAGGTATTAGGAACAGTCTCCTGTGAGTGGGGGTCGAAATTATGGGGGGCGGTTCTCCCATCCCGACCCGCTACTTCTCTGGCGGGTCGGGCTGGGAGATACGAATCGCCGGCCTTGTTCCGGGATTTGCGCAAGCGCCGGGAACGCATGCACATCTTCCAGAGCCGGCGAACAGTCGCCGACCACACCACGCTGGAAACCGGCTGGAAGGCAGGGAAGTGATTTGAATCTGCTTTTAATATGTTTTAAATGTATTTTAAATCGAATTATCGGGAACTTGCCGGTCCCGATTGAATCTCCCACCCCGCCAGGAGTACTTCATTCCGGCGGGGATCAGACTAGCTCCCCACGTTCGGGCAACTAGCGGGAGACCCCGCCGGATTGAAGGGGGCAAATCGGGGTCCCCCAGGGGGCCAGGTGGTGGGGAGTGGTGCCCTCTGGGCATGGGCACCCTGGCAGTGGCAGCCTGTGCCCCCTGTCACTGTCCAAGGGGCATAGTACCCATGCCCATGGGGCACCTTGGCACTGCCCACCGGTCATCGGGCAATGCCAAGAGGGCAGGGTCTATTGTGGGTGGGGCCTAGGGGCAACCGGTGGGGGTGGGCGGTCCCACTACTACTCTACATGGGGATCGGTCTGGGCTGGAGGGAGGGTAGCGAGTGGGGTGGGCTGGGTTGGGGGGGGGTGGTCTGCCGGGGTGGTGGGGGGGCCTTGGGGAGGTCTGACCGTGGGGGTGGGTGGGGGGGAACAGGGGGAGGGGGGGATTTGCCACTGCAGGGGGAGGAGGGAGGGGCGGGGGGCCTGGGGACATCGCTGTGCTCCGGGACGGGGAAGGGTCAGGGCTGGCCCTGGGTGTCGGGGCCACGATTGGGCCATGGGGGTGCTGGAGGGGCAGCACTGCAGGGATCCCGGGCTGGTCAGCGATGGAGCTGACCAGCAAACGGGGAGTCGGACAGATCGGGACCACTGCGCATGCGCAGAGTTCCAGAACTGTCAGACTCCGGCACGGATAGGCCCTGCACCGCGCCCACCCCCCCCAGGTTTTTAATGTGATTCACGACTGGGACCTCTGCAGTGCCCAGCGTGCGGAGATTCAGGTGAGAAGCTGCACTGACAGAACTGTTGCGATCCAGAACAGTTTTCCCACCAATTCAGCACTTTTGGGAGAATGGCCCCGATATCACTGGCCAGCTTTCTCCTTTGGTGTACATTGTCCACGGCTTTCAGGATAGAGCCCTACCCTGCACAGAAACACATTTCACTGCTCTGCTATGAGCAAGGTGAACACAGCCCTGTTCCACAGGGAGCACGGCGATTGAACCCTAGGCGTGGAGAGGGAGTTGGGCTATCGACATAGGGACCAGATCAGAATCCCCAAAGTATGTTCTGAAGCCCCACTAGACCCCAACTATTTTGACCTTTTTGGCATTAGTGTGAGGATAAGGTGCTTCACTCCAGGCGTGATTCTGATGGGAAGCTTTTATCAAAACAAACTTTATAATACTTTATTTGACAATACAGTTGAAATACAATGAATGAATGAGCTCAACTTCTAACAACTGAAATACTTCAACATGACAAGGTACAATTCTTAACAGCTCTTACTTCTAATTTAAGTAATATTCCTCATAGCCTCAAACTCCCCTTCAAAAATCAGATGGCAAAGAACACAGGCTGACATGGTTTGTACTTGATATCAGTCCTGGAGCCTTTCACCCCTGGAGAGATATACAAAGACTTGCCTGTCTTCTGACACTTAGACAGCACCCTCCAGAGAGAGAGAGAGAGAGAGACTTCTTGCAGGCCCAAGCAGAATCTGCCTGCTTGTCTCTGTAAGCCTAGCAACCCCATTAGCACATGATCCACTGCTGTCAACCCCAACCTAATTAAACTCTACTCTGAAACCCCAGGGGGGCAATCCCCAAAAAATAGACAAAACTGCATTACCTCCTCCGAGTGCTCCGGTTTCCTCCCACAGTCTGAAAGACGTGCTGGTTAGGGTGCATTGGCCATGCTAAATTCTCCCTCAGTGTACCCGAACAGGCGCTGGAGTAGCGACTCGGGGAGTTTCACAGTAACTTCATTGCAGTGTTAACGTAAGCCTATTTGTGACACTAATAAATAAAATAAACTAGCTCAGGTTAAAACAAAGAGTATCTAGGATCAGTTATTCTTCTACATTCTCAACAGGTGGATTGCCTGGAGCAGAGAGTTGGCACTATTTCAACAGAGAGGTTTCTTAAACATACCCGTCACAAGATATAAATACATCTCTTAAAGGCATAGTATCATCACACTTAGAAAGTCTCCGCAACTGGGGAGCTTGCTGAGGGTGAGATAGAGCATTGCAGCAAGGAGGGGCGGCACGGTGGCACAGTGGTTAGCACCGCTGCCTCACAGTGTCACGGACCCGGGTTCAATTCCCACCTTGGGTGACTGTGTGGAGTTTGCACGTTCTCCCCGTGTCTGCGTGGGTTTCCTCCGGGTGCTCCGGTTTCCTCCCACGCACCAAAGATTTGCAGGTCAGGTGGATTGGCCGTGCTAAATGCATGGGTTTACCAGGATAGGGCAGTGGGCCTGGGGGTAAGATGCTGTTCTGGAGAGTCGACGCAGACTTGATGGGCTGAATGGCCTCCTTCTGCACAGTAGGGATTCTATGGTTCTTTTCTATGGTTCTAAGATCAAGAAGAGAATCACTGCGATGACACAGTCTTGTTTGACCCCAGTCTGAGTGTGAATTTGGTCTGTGGTGGGTCAGTTGGCCAGGATCACAGTCTGTATGTCGTCATGGATCAGGCAGGGAATGGTGAGAAACCTTTAGATGCAGCCGAAACAGAGAGGACGCTCCTCAATCCCTCGTGGTTGACATTTGCTGGTGTCTGGGCCTAGGATATCCAAGCACACAACCTCACTCTCCATGGCAGTGCTGAGGGAGTGCTGGCCTGGGAGGTGCCCTCAGTTGGTTAGCTGTTGCTTTGTGAGACTTTGCACACTGTCCAGCTCTGTCCCTGACTCCGCTCTGCTACTGATAGTGATTGCAGTCCAGCCTTTGTTCCCTATCGGTTATTCCATTGATCTCCTGGCTGGCTTCCACATTCCGTGCAGTCTAAAACTGAGCTCATGTCTAAGTCAGCTGCAAGTTCTGTTCTCCTTTTACCCCTGCGTCGTGACCTGCATTGGTTCCTTGTCCATTATTTCCCTGATCTTAAAGTTGTCAGCCTTGCTTTCCAATTCTTCCATCCCTCACTCCTTCCCCTTGGATCTCTGCTCCTCCAATCCTGGACTCTTGTGGAATTCCTAAGTAAATCGCCTCACCATTCGTGGCTATGCCTTCAGCTGCCTGGAGCCCAGACTCTGGAATTCCCTCTGGAAACCTTTCCATCTCTCTCTCCCTCTGCTCCTTTAAGACGCTTCTGTAAACCTACCTCTTTGACCAAGTTTTTGTTCACCTGTCCTAATATCTCGAGGTGCGTTAAGCTTTATTATTCTTCCATGGGAAGTGGGTGTCGCTGGCTGGACCAGCATTTGCCATCCATCCCTAACTGATTGCCCTTGAACCGAATGTCTCGCTCGGCCATTTTCAGAGGGTATTTAAGAGTCAACTGCATTGCTGTAGGTCTGGAGTCACATGTAGGCCAGGCCAGGTAAGGATCGTAGATTTCCTTCCCCAAAGGACATTAGTGAACCAACTGGGTTTTTATGCAATCGACATTGTTTTCATAGTCATCATTAGTAAGACTATAAATGTATTCCAGATTAATGAGTTGAATGACTCTCACCAACTTTTGCAGATGCACCATAGAAAGCATTCTTTCTGGTTGTATCACAGCTTGGTATGGCTCCTGCTCTGTCCAAGACTGCAAGGAACTACAAAAGGTTGTGAATGTAGCCCAATCCATCACGCAAACCAGCCTCCCATCCATTGACTCTGTCTACACTTCCCGCTGCCTCGGCAAAGCAGCCAGCATAATTAAGGACCCCACGCACTCCGGATATTGCCTCTTCCACCTTCTTCCGTTGGGGAAAAAGATACAAAAGTCTGAGGTCAAGTACCAACCAACTCAAGAACAGCTTCTTCCCTGCTGCTGTCAGACTTTTGAATGGACCTACCTCGCATTAAGTTGATCTTTCTCTACACCCTAGCTATGACTGTAACACTACATTCTGCACTCTCTCCTTTCCTTCTCTATGAATGGTATGCTCTGTCTGTGTAGTGCACAAGAAACAATACTTTTCACTGTGTTCTACTACATGTGACAATAATAAATCAAATCAGAATTTAAATTTCACCAGCTGCAGTGGTGAGATTCGAACCCATGTCTCCAGAACATTAGCCTGGGGCCTCCAAATTGCTAATCCGTTGTTACCACTATGCTGCCACCTTAAAGTTATTGAAGTGTGCTCTTGTCTAAAGGCTTTGGTAGATGCTGAGAGGTTGTTTCCCCTTGTGGGAGAGTCTTGGACCAGAGGGCAGCATCTCAGAGTAAGGGGGTCACCCATTGAAGACAGACATGAGGAGGAATTTCTTCTCTCAGAGGGGAGTGAATCTGTGGAATTTTTTACTCAGAGAGCTGTAGAGGCTGGGACATTAAGCATGTTCAAGGCTGAGACAGACAGATTTTTAATCAGTAAGGGAATCGAGGGGATAATGTGGTGTAATGACTCAGGAAGCCCAACTGTAAAGGAACATAGTTTATTACAGAATGCAAAGTACCGTGGTGTACACATGCACACACTAGTTCAAGCCAGGGACTACAGTTCAGCAGGCCCAGTCCTGGGCTCAGGTAGTGAGTTCCAGCTGGTTGGGCCACTGCCTGTTACCAGGGGAACTTATAGTCAGCAAACCCCACAGGGAGACCAATCAGTGATTCCCCATGGTGAGGGTTATCACAGCGGGAAAGTAGAACTGAGGACTATCATTTCAGATCTCATTGTATAGAGTCATAGAGTCATAGAGCTTTACAGCATGGAAACAGGCCCTTCAGCCCAACTTGTCCATGCCACCCTTTTTTTTAAAACCCTTAAATTAATCCCAATTGCCCGCATTTGGCCCATATCCCTCTATACCCATCTTACCCATGTAACTGTCTAAATGCTTTTTAAAAGACAAAATTGTACCCGCCTCTACTACTACCTCTGGCAGCTTGTTTCACTCACCACCCTCTGTGTGAAAAAATTGCCCCTCTGGACACTTTTGTATCTCTCCCCTCTCACCTTAAACCTATGCCCTCTAGTTTTAGACTCCCCTACCTTTGGGAAAAGATATTGACTATCTCGCTGATCCATGCCCCTCATTATTTTATGGACCTCTATAAGATCGCCCCTCAGCCTCCTACGCTCCAGAGAAAAAAGTCCCAGTCTATCCAGCCTCTCCTTATAACTCAAACCATCAAGTCCCGGTAGCATCCGAGTAAATCTCTTCAGCACTCTTTCTAATTTAATAATATCCTTTCTAATAATAAGGTGACCAGAACTGTACACGATATTTGAAGTGTAGCATTACAACTTACAAGTGTGGTCTTACCAATGTCTTGTACAACTTCAACATGATATCCCAACTCCTGTATTCAATGTTCTGACCAATGAAACCAAGCATGTTGAATGCCTTCTTCACCACTCTGTCCACCTGTGACTCCACTTTCAAGGAGCTATGAACCTGTACCCCTTGATCTCTTTGTTCTATAACTCTCCCCAAACTATAGCGGAGCAGACTCTGTGGGCCGAATGGCCTACAGCTGCTCCTACGCCTTATGGTCTTCTGGGATGTTTCATGGCGCTAAAGGTGCGAAATGAATGTTGCTGTTGTTCACTCCACCTGTGCAGGCCAAACACAGGTTCACCCGGAGACGTTTCACTGGAGGGGCCACTCAGCATGAGTTAAGCCTTGATGGCACTGGCTGAGTGAATCTTTTTGAGCTCGGGAATGGACCTGACACAATGCAGTATAACCGAGGTCACTGGAATATTATATTGAAACAGGGCGAAAGTGCTCTGACTGATTTGAATTGTGTGTCTGAAGGCTGAGTCATTTTGCCTGTCATTCTGCCCTTCGTTCAACACATGCTTGCTTCAATCAATCGCACTGTTGCTTCACATCTTCTCTTTTTTGCCCTCTCCCTCTTAACACCTCCCACAGTCCTCATTACATTCTCATTTTCCATTGTCCCACTGACAGTCACAGGGATGGCGGCCGGGCTCGATTACACTTGGCCAGGAGGTGGGATGGCTTACGCCAGGCTGAGGAAGAATCGTGCGCATGCCACTCTGTTGTCCTCAATCGCCCTCCTTCCAATGAATGCCAAGAGCGATGATTACCTGGGAGTGCTTGAGTCAGTCGCTAACCTGACTGAGAAGCTTGGATTGTGTCCAGGATGGAACCAGGCCACAAAGTGACAGCAACATTTTGCATTCGCCAGATCGCCCCCTGAGGCACCCTTGGCACCTATTGTTTTCTTTCTGACTGATCTATCAGGCCGCTCTCTTCACTTTCAGAGGGGTGGCCCATTCTGAACCTGCACCATCAGACAGCAGCCCCAAGCTGGAGAGGAGGCTCGCATCCTGTTAATGCTTGTGATGGCATTGGCACAATCAGATTGCAGTGACATTTGCTGCAGGTTTGTCGAGAGGTGTTGGTGTTGCGGGTTGGAAGGCCCCCGACAGGGAATTGGACAGTCCACCAGGAGAGAAAAAGGGAAAAGATGTGCCCCAGTCCCTGCAGCACCCAGCAGTCTTTAATAACCAGACTGCAAGGAACTACAAAAGGTTGTGAATGTAGCCCAATCCATCACTCAAACCAACCTCCCATCCATTGACTCTGTCTCCACTTCCTGCTGCCTCAGCAAAGCAGCCAGCATAATTAAGGACCCCACGCACCCCGAACATTCTCTCTTCCACCTTCTTCCTTCAGGAAAAAGATACAAAAGTCTGAGGTCACGTACCAACCGACTCAAGAACAGCTTCTTCCCTGCTGCTGTCAGACTTTTGAATGGACTTACCTTGCATTAAGTTGATCTTTCTCAACACCCTAGCTATGACTGTAACACTACATGCTGCACTCTCTCGTTTCCTTCTCTATGAACGGTATGATTTGTCTGTATAGCGCACAAGAAACAATACTTTTCACTGCATGCTAATACATGTGACAATAATAAATCAAATCAAATCAGTCGTGGAAGGCCTGAAGTGGACACTGCATCCTCCCTATCGCAGGCCACCTGGCTATGACCACAGCTGTGGTAAGGGAACAGGCACACCAGACAAAAAAACTTCTCCCAATCTCTGGGAGGAATTTTACAGCATCGCTCGTCCTGGCAAACTAAAATCCCACCCGAGGTCAACGGACCTTCCCATGGAATGAAGAGTTTGTCGTATGAAGAACGGTTGAGGACTCTGGGTCTGTACTCGTTGGAGTTTAGAAGGATGAGAACAAAGAACAAAGAAAATTACAGCACAGGAACAGGCCCTTCGGCCCTCCAAGCCTGCACCGACCATGCTGCCCGACTGAACTAAAACCCCCTATCCTTCCGGGGACCATATCCCTCTATTCCCATCCTATTCATGTATTTGTCCAGACGCCCCTTAAAACTCACTACCGTATCCGCTTCCACTGCCTCCCCTGGCAACGAGTTCCAGGCACCCACCAACCACTGTGTAAAAATCTGCCTCGTACATCTCCTTTAAACCTTGCCCCTCGCACCTTAAACCTGTGCCCCCTAGTAATTGACTCTTCCACCCTGGGCAAAAGCTTCTGACTATCCACTCTGTCCATGCCTCTCATAATCTTGCAGAATTCTATCAGGTCGCCCCTCAACCTCCGTCGTTCCAGTGAGAACAAACCAAGTTTCTCCAACCTCTCCTCATAGCTAATGCCCTCCATACCAGGCAACATTCTGGTAAATCTTTTCTGTACCCTCTCCAAAGCCTCCATATCCTTCTGGTAGTGTGGCGACCAGAATTGAACACGATATTCCAAGTGCAGCCTAACTAAGGTTCTATAAAGCTGCAACATGAGTTGCCAATTTTTAAGCTCAATGCCCCGGCTGATGAAGGCAAGCATGCCATATGCCTTCTTGACTACCTTCTCCACCTGCGTTGCCACTTTCAGTGACCTGTGTACCTGTACGCCCAGATCCCTCTGCTTATCAATACTCTTAAGGGCTCTGCCATTTACTGTATACTTCCTATCTGTATCTCTCCACCCAAGTCTCCAACCGATCTATACCCTGTTGTATCCTCTGAAGGTCCTCATTGCTATCCGCAAATCCACCAACCTTTGTGTCGTCCGCAAACTTACAAATCAAACCAGTTACATTTTCCTCCAAATCATTTATATATATTACAAACAGCAAAGGTCTCAGATCCCTGAGGAACGCCACTTGTCACAACCCTCCATTTGGAAACGCATCCTTCCACTGCTACCCTCTGTCTTCTATGACCGAGCCAGTTCTGTATCCACCTTGCCAGCTCACCTCTGATCCCATGCAACTTCACCTTCTGCACCAGCCTGCCATGAGGGACCTTGTCAAAGACTTTACTGAAATTTAAGAGGGCAGCAGATGATTATTTGAGTAGAAACAACGTGCAGAGTTAGGGGGTAAAGGCAGGGCAATGGCACTAAATCAAAAATCTTTCTGACTTAGCTGTCGTGATTGTGGTGTCTGTCACTTTAAGACAGCATTGCAGAAGGGAGTCACCTGGTTTGAGGGGCCAGTGGGATCCGAGAGCAAGCGATCACCCCAGAGTGTGGCACCCTCTCTCGGACAGAATACACCTGGAAGCCATGTAGTAAGCACATAAGCAGACCGGGATGCTGGTCCAAGGCTGCCACGTGCTGCAAATCCCTGTACATAGCTTCTCTTTATCAATAAATACCTTTTATTCCTGACGAAGCCTGAAGTATCTTGACGGTGCCTGGAATGCCACCACATAACATTAGCCTTTGAATATATTCAGTGGCCCAGCCTTCACTGCTCTCTGGGGAAGAGATTTTCACAAACCAATGACCCGCTAAGATAAAACATTCTCCTTGTGTCCACCTCAGAAGGGGATTTTTAAACTCTAGACCCTCCCAGGAATGGAAACAGCCTCTCAGCATCCACCTTGTCAAGATCTTCTGTGTTTTAATAAGATCTCCTCTCAATCTTCTAAATTCCAATGAGTACTGACACAACCTGCTCAAACTTTCCTAAGAAGGCAGACGCCCCTTCATCCCAGGAATCAGTTGAGTGAACCTTCCTTGAGTTACTTCTGATCCTTTCTGTGAGGAAACCAGAAAGGTGATAGTACAGTAGGTACAGCCTAAGGCCTTGTCCTTCAGCAACACTGAGACCATTAGACCATAAGACATAGGAGCAGAATTAGGCCACTCGGTCCATCGAGTCTGCTCCGCCATTCAATCATGGCTGATATTTTTCTCATCCCCATTCTCCTGCCTTTTCCCCATAACCCCTGATCCCCTTATTAATCAAGAACCTATCTATCTCTGTCTTAAAGACACTCACTGACCTGGCCTCCACAGCCTTCTGCGGCAAAGAGTTCCACAGTTCCCTACATTCATGCTCAGTTCACCTTGCAATATAAATTTAATACTTATGTCTCCCCGGGAAACCACTGCCGCAATTCAGAGCAAGAAAAATACTTCAAAATCATCAATCACTGACCTTCTCACCCAATTAATACCTTCGAGATTCAGCACTCAGGTCGAGCTTTCTCTGTCTCCCTCTCGTTGGGACACTCTTTGGAGAAGTATCAAGTAAGGTGGATAAAGGGGAACCTGTAGATGTGGTGTACCTTGATTTCCAAAAGGCATTTGTTAAGGTGCCACATGAGAGAATGTGGAGATAGCTCCCAGAGGGAATGTGTAATAATCTCATCGAGGCCAATCTTCTGTCACCAAATGGTAAAAAGGTACCACTTCTGCGGCAACAGTTCACAGGTTAAAGCCCCGAGACCGACAGGTTGAGACAGCTGGTTTTAAACTCCTGCTGCTTCTTTTCTATTGGGCTCATTCAGTCGGGAAGTCATGCTCCCTGAGGTCCACAGGGAGATCTATTGACGATCCATGGCTATCGTGACAGAATGGTTGAGGTGCCTGGCATAGATGGATTTAAGGGGAAGCTGGATAAACGCAGAAGGGATAAAGGAATAGAAGGATAGGTTGGTGGGGTGGGAAGAGGAGAGATGGGAGGAGGTTTCTGTGGAACAGCTGGGCTGAATGGCCTGTTTCTGTGCACTCAGTTCTATGGCACACCTTTGGTGTCACAGAACTTGGAGAAGGAAGCAAAGCCAGGGCAACCACACAAGCCCAGGTTGACGGGATTTGCAGAAATGATAAACCCTGCTTTTCATCTTTCTGAGGCTGTCTGGAACTATTAATTGTGCTGAAGTCTGATAGATCCCAACTGGGGAGTCAAGTATTCTGTTTGTGAAATGTCAGAGTAACAAATCAGGCTCTTGTCCTGCCTGCGTGTGTTCTGAATCATTCTCGTTTCCAGAGTTCTAATGATGCGGTTGAACCACAAGGTCTGTCCCAGGCCACCTCTCACCAGGTCCACTCAACACTCGACATTATTTACTCTCCATTCGGGCAGTCACTGACCTGTGTGCATTGACCCTGTGGGAAGGATTCTCAACACCAATCCAATTCAGATGTTTGACCACAACTCATGACAAGTTTCTGAAATCTTTGATCACCCGGTCACTTGTTGGGGTGGGGAGCAGTGACTGTGGTATTAGTTGGGTTTGGGCAGAGATTCTGTCACCTCTGGGTCCTTCTGACAGCTTCGTCAGGAATGGAAATTGAACCACTCCCCACACCCTTTCTTTCCCCCACATTGCACTCTTTCTGGTGGGATCACAGCTTGGTATGGCTCCTGCTCTGCCCAAGACCGCAAGAAACTACAAAAGGTCGTGAATGTAGCCCAATCCATCACGCAAACCAACCTCCCATCCATTGACTCTGTCTACACTTCCTGCTGCCTCGGAAAAGCAGCCAGCATAATTAAGGACCCCACGCACCCCGGACATTCTCTCTTCCACCTTCTTCTGTCTGGAAAAATATACAAAAGTCTGAGGTCACGTACCAACCGACTCAAGAACAGCTTCTTCCCTGCTGCTGTCAGACTTTTGAATGGACCTACCTCGCATTAAGTTGATCTTTCTCTACACCCTAGCTATGACTGTAACACTACATTCTGCACTCTCTCCTTTCCTTCTCTATGAACGGTACGCTTTGTCTGTAGAACGTGCAAGAAACAATACTTTTCACTGTATGTTAATACGTGTGACAATAATAAATCAAATCAGATCAGATACCCACCATCGCCTCCAGCCTCACTTGATGCTTTACTTCCTCTGCAGAAGGCCTGCCATCAGAGCTCTCCAACCCCTCCCTCCAATGGCCGGGGTTGCCTGTGCGCACGGGCAGAATGTCCTCCTGGAGGACAGCAGGGTAGAAAGAGCATTGTGTATAATCCCAAACGTGCTCCTTGCCATCACCCCCCCCCTTCCCCTTCCCCCACTATCCCCCTGCCTTCACTCATTTCAACATGGAGCCACTGAATTGTGATTGCAGAGTGGGGACTCTGCCTGATCCTGGGCTTGCAAAATCTCACTAACTGTCCTGACTGGAGACAATACACATCTCTTTAACCTGTGCTTAACCCTCTCTCCACTCACATTGTCTGCACCTGTAAAGACCTGATTAGCTGTTAAGACTCGCATTCCAACCATTATCTTGTAGTTGAGTTTGTGTCTATATATGCCCTGTTTGTGAACCAAATCCTGCACTCGCCTGATGAAGAAGCAGCGCTCTAAAAGTTCGTGATACCAAATAAACCTGTTGGACTTTAACCTGGTGTTGTGAGACTACTTACTGTGCTCACCCCAGTCCAACGCCGGCATCTCCACATCATGATCATTGCTCCCAGCTCAAGGTTACCAAAGGCCATTGTGGGTGCATTAATCTGATGCGACAAAGGGGAAGGTGAGATAGGCACACAGAATGCAACAGGAGTAGGCCATTCAGCCCTTCGAGACTTCTCCATCATTTGATAAGATCATGGCTGATCTGCTTGCGGTCTCAGCTCCAGTTCACCAGTGGTCCCTATCACCCTCCATCCCCTGTCTGTCAAAAACCTGTCTAACTCTGACTTGGATAAATTCAATGACTCAGCCTCCAATGCTTTCTATAGAACATAGAACATAAACACGTAGAACGCGCAGTAATTCTCGGTAAGAGAATTCCACATCCTAACTGCCCTGGGCTGGGAGAGGAAAAAGAAATTCTTCATCTGCCTCTTAAATGGTGTCCCCATTCTTGAACTGTGTTCCCTGGTTCTTGTCTCTCCCTCCTGGTGTCTATCCGATCACATCGCCTCAGGACCTAATAGGCTTCAATGAGATAAAGACCCGAGTGGGAAAGGAATTGAAGGATGCGAGGGGCAAGTTTTAAAGGAGATGTACGAGGCAAGTGTTTTACACAGAGGGTGATGGGTGCCTGGAACTCGCTGCCGGGGGAGGTAGTGGAAGTGGATATGGTAGTGAGTTTTAGGGGCATCTGGACAAATACATGAATAGGGTGGGAATAGAGGGAACAAAGTAAACAAAGAACAAAGAACAATATAGCACAGGAACAGGCCCTTCAGCCCTCCAAGCCCGCGCCGCTCCCTGGACCAAACTAGACCATTCTTTTGTATCCCTCCATTCCCATAATAATAGGGACTATTATTTAAATGGTAAAAAATTGCAGTATGCTACTGTGCGGAGGGACCTGGGTGTCCTTGTGCAGGAATCTCAAGGAGTTGGTTTGCAGGTGCAGCGGGTAATTAAGAAGGCAAATGGAATTTTGTCCTTCATTGCTAGAGGGATGGAGTTTAAAAACAGTGAGGTTATGTTGCAACTGCATAAAGAACAAAGAACAGTACAGCACAGGAAACAGGCCCTTCGGCCCTCCAAGCCTGTGCCGCTCCTTGGTCCAACAAGACCAATCGTTTGTATCCCTCCATTCCCAGGCTGCTCATGTGACTATCCAGGTAAGTCTTAAACGATGTCAGCGTGCCTGCCTCCACCACCCTACTTGGCAGCGCATTCCAGGCCCCCACCACCCTCTGTGTAAAAAACATCCCTCTAATATCTGAGTTATACTTCGCCCCTCTGACCTTGAGCCCGTGACCCCTCGTGGTCGTCACTTCTGATCTGGGAAAAAGCTTCCCACCGTTCACCCTATCGATCCCCTTCATAATCTTGTACACCTCTATTAGATCTCCCCTCAATCTCCGTCTTTCCAGGGAGAACAATCCCAATTTACCCAATCTCTCCTCATAGCTAAGACCCTCCATACCAGGCAACATCCTGGTAAACCTTCTCTGCACTCTCTCTAACGCCTCCACGTCCTTCTGGTAGTGCGGCGACCAGAACTGGATGCAGTACTCCAAATGTTGCTGGTGAGGCTACACCTGGGGTACTCTGAACAGTTTTGGTCTCCTTACTTGAGAAAGGATATACTGGCACTGGAGAGGGTGCAGAGGAGATTCACTCGGTTGATTCCAGACTTGAGAGGGTTGGCTTATGAGGAGAGACTGAGTAGACTGGGGCTATACTCATTGCAATTCAGAAGAATGAGGGGAGATCTTATAGAAACATATAAGATTATGAAGGGAATAGATAAGATAGAAGCAGAGAAGTTGTTTCCACTGGCGGGTGAAACTAGAACTAGGGGGCATAGCCTCAAAATAAGGGGAAGCAGATTTAGGACTGAGTTGAGGAGGAACTTCTTCACACAAAGGGTTGTGAATCTGTGGAATTCCCTGCCCAGTGAAGCAGTTGAGGCTCCCTCATTGAATGTTTTTAAGGCAAGGATAGATCGATTTTTGAACAGTAAAGGAATTAAGGGTTATGGTGAGCGGGCGGGGTAAGTGGAGCTGAGTCCACAAAAAGGTCAGCCATGATCTTATTGAATGGCGGAGCAGGCCCGAGGGGCCAGATGGCCTGCTCCTGCTCCTAGTTCTTGTGTTCTTATATGGTCACCGGAAGGGTAGGGGGTTTTAGTTCAGTTGGGCAGCATGGTCGATGCAGGCTTGGAGGGCCGAAGGGCCTGTTCCTGTGCTGTAATTTCCTTTGTTCTTTGATGATTGAGAGTGGACAGATGTTTGTGTGGAACACCCGTACTGTCACAGACCGGTGGGGCTGAATGGCCTCGGCTCTGTGCTGAAGACTGAATGTAATAACCGTGCACACACTCACCCAGTGGAAAAGCTGGTGACGTTGTGATTCTAAAAAAGAACACTTGGTGGGCTACCTGCCTTTGATATGCTCGGGGAGCACTCAGAATCACTGCAACAATTGCTTATTACTTCATCAGTTTGCACAGTATTATCTGCTTATTATCATCGAGTGCTGAAATACAAAGGCATTTCCTATTTATTTCTTGCCAACATGTCCAATTTTATGAGATAACAGGGCCTGTTCAGTAAGATAAATGCTTCCCAGTCTCCACACTCCTGCAAGTCTCATCCAATCTGAATTTATAATGTGAAAGGCATCACTGCCTTTTTTAAAATACCTCGCTGTGATTTTGCTTAATATTAACCCTGGAAACATACAACTCCTTCACTTCCCAATTTGATTTCTGACTCGGATTCAATCCTTTGTTCCCTCGGCCTGTGGAGTGTGCTCGGATTCAATCCTTTGTTCCCTCGGCCTGTGGAGTGTGCTAGCACACTGATACTTGGCCTCCCACTTCATTTTCAAACAATGTCCTCTCGAGGCCTCATCATCCACCGTCTGCTGAAAGAATGGCAGCTACTAAAGGCCTTCGCTTAACAACAACTGGAGTATCACTGCATCACAGAATCCCTACAGTGCAGAAAGAGGCGATTTGGCCCATCGAGCCTTTGATTTGATTTGATTTATAATTATCACATGTATTAAAAGCATTGTTTCCTGAGCACCATACAGACAAAACATACCGTTCATAGAGAAGGAAAGGAGAGGGTGCAGAAGGTAGTGTCACAGTCATAGCTAAGGTGTAGAGAAAGATCAACTTAATGTGAGGTAGGTCCATTCAAAAGTCTGACAGCAGCAGGGAAGAAGCTGTTCTTGAGTTGGTTGGTACGTGACCTCAGACTTTGGTATCTTTTTCCCGAAGGAAGAAGGTGGAAGAGAGAATGTCCGGGGTGCGTGGGGTCTTTAATTATGCTGGCTGCTTTGCTGAGGCAGCGGGAAGTGTAGACAGAGTCAATGGATGGGAGGCTGGTTTGCGTGATGGATTGGGCTACATTCGCGACCTTTTGTAGCTCCTTGCGGTCTTGGGCAGAGCAGGAGCCATACCGAGCTGTGATACAACCAGAAAGAATGCTTTCTATGGTGCATCTGTAAAGGTTGGTGAGAGTCACAGCTGACATTTCCTTAGTCTTCCGAGAAAGTAGAGGCGTTTGGTGGGCTTTCTTAACTATAGTGTCGGCATGGGGGAACCAGGACAGGTTGTTGGTGATCTGGACACCTAAAAACTTGACCAACTTGACACCCAGAAACTGCACCAACTCTTCATTTACATTTGTCTCACAATTAGGACAGGTTTCAGAGCTGGGCCCACTTCACCCTCTCAAACAACAGCCGCAGCCTGAGAAGCGGGTTCCAATTTACACTCGTCGCCAAGGCCTGGTGCATCCTTCGCTGCAGAAAGTGGCGGGCACGGGCAGAGGCAAATCTTTTCCCTTCAGCAATCGGTCAGAGTTCAATTCCCACCCAGGCAGTTTGAGAATCATTCAAAAAAAGACATCACAAATTAAGAAGCTGGTCCGTTAATATTCCGCGGGTAAGGAAACCGGGAGGTTTGAGCCTCTGCGATTGTGGCGGGTGCTAGAGGGTCATGTTGTGTGTTGACGTTTAAGAACAAAGAACAAAGAAAGTTGCAGCACAGGAACAGGCCCTTCGGCCCTCCCACCGACCATGCTGCCCGACTGAACTAAAGCCCCCTCCCTTCCGGGGACCATATCCCTCTATTCCCATCCTATTCATGTATTTGTAATAGTTTGGCGGGTGAACGTGTGCACTGTTTGTGACACGGGGGCCACTACTGCTGGACTGTGTGGATACTGCTTTGTCTGATGTTGAGATGGGAGACTATGAACAACTGAAATTCGCTCAGCTTCCTTCCCCAGGTTCCATTTCACCAATTCCGCTCACCTCCTTGTGTACTCCGACCCATCCAGAATGTCGCCCTTTTTCTGGCGACCCCACTAGCCCTCAGTGTTGCTGGGGGCTCCCACTCCTCAGTGCACGATAGACAGAGGTCAGGACTTTCTGGCCTTCCAACTGACGGGCATCGCCACGGGTGGGACGGGATGGGAAAATCCAACAAATCGTTGACTTTGAAAATGATAATGAATGGAGTCATTAATAGCATGAAGGGGGCCATTTTGCCCATTCAGACAAGCTCGCTCTCTGTGGAACAACCGGTCAGTCCCACACCCCTCGCAGGTACCCATCCCCTTACTGTTCCTTCAAGTATCCTTTTGAAATCATTGATTCCTTTCCTCTTTTACCACGCTGATGGACAGCGAGTCCCGAGTTCTTTCACACACACACACACACACCATTTGCATCTCATTGGTCCCTGGCTTGACACCTGTTCTGGGCTCTTCCTGCCCTCCGCCTCCTGGTCACTCTCCAAGCAGAAGCTGCCAGCCAGCACAAACCCTGGCCCTCAGCAATACCCAGGCTGGGAGGAGTGAGAGGGAGAGAAAGTTAATTTTACTGCTGTGGAGATTATCCTCGCTGGCAAGTGTGCAGTGTAGGCATCAGCGGAGGACAGGATGCGTGTCGGCTGCTGAGACTCGCACTGATCAAACTGGCCGACCACCAGCTGAAGGACTCTCACCAACTTTTACAGATGCACCATAGAAAGCATTCTTTCTGGCTGTATCACAGCTTGGTATGGCTCCTGCTCTGCCCAAGACCGCAAGGAACTACAAAAGGTTGCGAATGTAGCCCAATCCATCACGCAAACCAGCCTCCCATCCATTGACTCTATCTACACTTCCCGCTGCCTCGGCAAAGCAGCCAGCATAATTAAGGACCCCACACACCCCGGACATTCTCTCTTCCACCTTCTTCCTTCGGGAAAAAGATGCAAAAGTCTGAGGTCACGTACCGACCGACTCAAGAACAGCTTCTTCCCTGCCGCTGTCAGCCTTTTGAATTGACTTACCTTGCATTAAGTTGATCTTTCTCTACACCCTAGCTATGACTTTAACACTACATTTTTGAACAGTAAAGGAATTAAGGGTTATGGTGAGCGGGCGGGTAAGTGGAGCTGAGTCCACAAAAAGATCAGCCACGATCTTCTTGAATGGTGGAGCAGGCTCGAGGGGCCAGATGGCCTACTCCTGCTCCTAGTTCTTATGTTCTTATTCTGCACTCTCTCCTTTCCTTCTCTATGAACGGCATGCTTTGTCTGTATAGCGCGCAAGAAACAATACTTTTCACTGTATGTTAATGCATGTGACAATAATAAATCAAATCAAATCAAAAGATGATGGATGGAGTGACCTGGGAGAAGCAGCATGAAGTATCTAACAACACAAACAAAAACACCTCTCTCCAACTTCCACTGAGCGGAGTGGATCTTTCAGAGGCAAAATAAATTAGCCCAGGGATTTCTCAAGGCAAAAATAGTTGGATGTGAGAATGTTAAGTGGTTAGGTTTATTTTCTGGAGAGCCACTGTAACTTCAATGGTACAATTTCCAGCAGGTCCCTTCACCCCCCCTCCCCAAGGAAATTCCCTTTCCCTCAGATTAGCTTTCTGTATCACTTGGAACCACCCCCCACCAGCAAACCTCCACCCCCAGCCAGACCCCGCCCCCGCTTGAATTGACACACTCCTTTTGTGTTTGTGAACAGGCGTGAATGGCTGAGTGAACGGAGCTGGTGACTGCTTCCCGACATGCTGTGATTTGTCAGGGCAGCTTGGGTCTAATGTACTCGATTCTGAGACTGAATATCTTCCCGCCGCGCAGAGGCTCAGGCGATTAGGTAACTCCTGCGGTTCCTGAAAAAGACACTGACTTCAGCGCGCACTCATCACCAGTCCCCCTGCTGAACAGGAACCGCAGAACTTCACTGCCGACACGGCGGCGTGGAATAGACATGATCAGAGCGTCTGAAGGGGCACTTCTGGATTGAGCAAGTGGGCACAGCTGTGGCAGACATGGGTGAGGTGCGAGGTCCTCGGGATGGTGAGAGGCAGGGAACTTCCTCACAGGGACCCGGGTTCCGATTCTGGCCTTGGGTGACTGTCTGTGTGGCGTCTGCACCTGTCTGCGTGGGTTTCCTCCGGGTGCTCCTGTTTCCTCCCACAGTGCAAAGATGTGCGGGTTAGGTGGATTGGCCATGCTAAATGCAGAAGGTGACAGGGATAGTATAGAGAGGGGGGGGGGGGGGACGCTGGGTGGGATCCTCTTTCGGAGAGTCAGTGCAGACTCGATGGGCCAAATGCCATCTTTCTGCACTGTCGGGATTCTATGAGATTCTCCATGTGGAACAGCCCAGGGTGCAGTGGGCCAAGTACTGAGATCACTAAAAGCTAACCAGCAGTTACAACAAGGATGTTGTTTAGAAAAGAAAAGATAGCCTTCTTTGACCTTTTGAGAGTTATGGCCCACTGTGTCTGCACTGGTTCTCCAAACATGGTCGCGTGGAAGGCGCTTCTGACTGTGTTTACCCCAGTCCAACGCCGGCATCTCCACATCATCTCCAAACATGACCCAGTGCCATCCCCCCTGCCTTTACCCCGTACCCTTGCCCATTGCTTCTATTCAAATAATCATCCAATGTCCACTCCACCTCACTCCCAGGCAGAATATTTCATTGGTCAGAACATTGAATACAGGAGTTGGGACGTCTTGTTGAAGTTGTACAAGACATTGGTAAGGCCACACTTGGAATACTGTGTACAGTTCTGGTCATCCTATTACAGAAAGGATATTATTAAACTAGCAAGAGTGCAGAAGAGATCTACGAGGATGTTACCGGGACTTGATGGTTTGAGTTATAAGGAGAGGCTGGATAGACTGGGACTTTTTTCTCTGGAGCGTAGAAGGCTGAGGGGTGATCTTATAAAAGTCTATAAAATAATGAGGGGCATAGATCAGCTAGATAGTCAATATTTTTTCCCAAAGGTAGGGGAGTCTAAAACTAGAGGGCATAGGTTTAAGGTGAGAGGGAGAGATACAAAAGGATCCAGAGGGGCAATTTTTTCACACAGAGGGTGGTGAGTGTCTGGAACAAGCTGCCAGAGGAAGTAGTAGAGGTGGGTACAATTTTGTCTTTTAAAAAGCGTTTATATAGTTACATGGATAAGATGAGTATAGAGGGATATGGGCCAAATGCGGGCAATTGGGAATAGCATAGCGGTTTAAAAAAAAGGGCAGCATGGACAAGTTGGGCCGAAGGGCCTGTTTCCATGCTGTAAATCTCTATAACTCTATGACTCTAATATTCCAGACCCCAACCACTCATTGCTCCTTTTGATGTCCTCTGCTTCTCGATCCTCCCGCCATTGGGGACAGTTTCTCCCAACCTACTTTGTGCAGGATGTTAAATGCCTCCATCAAATCTCCTCTCCCACCTTCGCGCCTCTCGTGTGGAAGGCGCTTTGTAAATGCAAGTTGTTGTTGAGGTACCTGCGAGGGGGGGAAAAAAAAAACAACTGAAAGGGGAAAGCTTCAGCTCAGCAGCAACAGAGCTGACCAGGAGGTGAGATTTACTTTGCTTGTGGAGTATTTCCTCATCAGAGACATAACCCTGGAGTGAGCTGACAGGAGTTAACAAAGCATTTGTGCTTTGGTACTGAGTGTGGGCACTTCCATTATCAGTCAGGGACAGCTGCAGTGACAGCTTCTTCAACTCATAAAGGAGCCAGGGAGGCAGGAAATCCTCAACTCATCATAGTTTACAAAGTCACCGGTGATTTAGAAATGCTGTGTTTGCTTCTCAGAGTGAACACAAATCTCCCTGAAAGGGAATGATTTTTTTTTTAAACCTCCCCAGTTTTTCCCGTCACCGTGGCGATACAATTCATGTTGCTCCGGGTTAAAAGCCAGGGAATTAAATCTGAAGTGCAATATTGATCAAACGAGAGAGCTTTCCCCCTCCACGTCGCACAGCATTAATGGGTTATGCGATACTGTGACTTGTGTGTGAGCGGGCTTTATTAAATGACAGTCGCGCTTGGCTTTATTGGGTTCGGATATATATAAAAGCTTTTTGTTCTCATCAGGTCTGCAGTTATTGGGTCAGGCCCCATCACACATAGCCAATCCACACTCTCATCCTTACTAATCTTGTTCTGTGCTGAACCTGAGCCACCTAAGGAGAGTTGAGTTACTTGTTGACAAAACGCAACTAAAAGGATGATCCATTATGTAAATATATAATCCTCGAGACTTCTTTTAAAGGCAGCCTCCACGACACACGACAACACAGAATCGCTGAGCAGAAACTGATAGCCAAGTTCCGCACACACGAGGACGGCCTCAACCGGGATCTTGGGTTCATGTCACACTATCTGTAACCCCCACGACTTGCCTGGGCTTGCAAAATCTCACTAACTGTCCTGGCTGGAGACAATACACATCTCTTTAACCTGTGCTTAACGCTCTCTCCACTCACAATGTCTGCACCTGTAAAGACTTGATTACCTGTTAAGACTCGCATTCCAACCATTATCCTGTAATTGAGTTTGTGTCTATATATGCCCCGTTTGTGAAACAAATCCTGCACTCACCTGATGAAGGGGCAGCGCTCCAAAAGCTCGTGCTACCAAATAAACCTGTTGGACTTTAACCTGGTGTTGTGAGACTACTTACTTTAAAGAGATTTGATTTGATTTGATTTATTATTGTCACATGTATTAACATACAGTGAAAAGTATTGTTTCTTGCGCGCTATACAGACAGAGCATACCGTTCATAGAGAAGGAAAGGAGAGAGTGCAGAATGTAGTGTTAGTGTGTAAAGAAAGATCAACTTAATGCGAGGTAGGTCCATTCAAAAGTCTGACAGCAGCAGGGAACACGCTGTTCTTGAGTCGGTTGGCACGTGACCTCAGACTTTTGTATCTTTTTCCTGATGGAAGAAGGTGGAAGAGAGAATGTCCGGGGTGCGTGGGGTCCTTAATTATGCTGGCTGCTTTGCTGAGGCAGCGGGAAGTGTAGACAGAGTCAATGGATGGGAGGCTGATTTGTGTGATGGATTGGGCTACATTCACGACATTTTGTAGTTCTTTGCAGTCTTGGGCAGAGCAGGAGCCATACCAAGCTGTGATACAACCAGAAAGAATGCTTTCTACGGTGCATCTGTAAAAGTTGGTGAGAGTCGTAGCGGACATGCCAAATTTCCTTAGTCTTTAACAGAACAAAAGTGCCTGTCCATGTCTGTGTCCGCCTCTATCTTTAACTTCACTATCGACACTCTTTCTTCCCCACTGGGTCTGCTCAAACACATTTTCTATAAACCCTCCAGAGAATATGACACATTAAGATGACTCGTTGTTCATTAGGTTCCTGAGTGATTATATCTTCACGACAAACATCAGGCAGACGATTCTGCTGCTCAAAAACCAATTGTTCATTTCTCTTCCACTGATGTGAATTCTCAGCTGCCAACAACACCGCACGCTCACAGCATCAACTGTACCCAAGGCTCATCCGGGCAATGAAATGCCCAAGCTGTGTGAATACCAGCCTCATCAAAGCCACTGTACAAAATCAGACCCCCTCCCCAACGCGTTACCCTGTGTGTGGACTGGGCCTCCAGTGGGTTCATTGCCTGTGTCAGGTTGAGTTAAAGTCATGCTTATCTGGAATTACATTGTGAGCTGCTACACATGCACGGACCATTCAACTCAACTGAAACTAAATGAGCTTATCTGTGACGTCCAACCTGGTCAAATAACTTGCTGGAACTTGGAGGTGGGGGATGGGCCGGGGAGTGGGGGGGAGGGGTGCAGATGCGGGGGTGGGGGTTTGGAGTCATAGAGTTTACAGCATGGAAACAGGCCCTTTGGCCCAACTTGTCCATGCCGCCCCTCTTTTTTTAAAATCCCTAAGCTAATCCCAATTGCCCGCATTTGGCCCATATCCCTCTATACCCATCTTACCCATGTAACTATCTAAATGCTTTTCAAAAGACAAAATTGTACCCATCTCTACTACTACCTCTGGCAGCTTGTTCCAGACACTCACCACCCTCTGTGTGAAAGAATTGCCCCTCTGGACCCTTTTGTATCTCTCCCCTCTCACCTTAAACCTATGCCCTCTAGTTTTAGACTCCCCTACCTTTGGGAAAAAGTTTAATCGTTCACACGAGAAAAATCCTAATCCCCGTATCCACCCTACACCCGTATCCTTTTACCTTGCTGCCCTTTATTCCAACCATCTACCTAACCTGTTTCTTTTAAGAGACAGTTTTTGTACACCCAATTAAAAATTTATGCCATCAATTGATGCAATCAATGGGGTGGCACGGTGGCACAGTGGTTAGCACTGCTGCCTCACAGCGCCAGGAACCTGCATTCAATTCCCCGCTTGGGTGGCTGTGTGGAGTTTGTACGTTCTCCCCGTGTCTGCGTGGGTTTCATTTGGGTGGTCCTGTTTCCTCCCGCATGCCAGAGATGTGCAGGTTAGGTGGATTGGCCATGCTAACTTGCCCCTTAGTGTCCAAGATGTGTAGTTGAGGAGGATTAGCGGGGCAAGTGAGTGGAGTTACGGGGATCGGGTCTGAGTGAGTTGGTGCAGACTCGATGGGCCGAATGGCCTGCTTCAACACTATAGGGATTCAATGATTTAATGAATACACAAGCCCCAGCAAATTCCTTCATCTTCTCTTCCGCTTTCCTGGGGAAGAGCTTTGCTTGTCCCAGGGCTTTATAGTAAGAGTACAACATCAATACCAGGTGCTGTCCTTCAGGTTACCTGGTACAGTTCAACCTGGTCTGTTCACTGACCAGAATCCACAACTTATCTAGACCGATGGTCGGACAGAACAGCTGGTCCTTCTTTGGATGCTGATGCCACACCAACCTTTCCAAAGTAACTAGGAGAGGCGATGGCCTAGTGGTATTATCGCCAGACTATTAATCCAGAAAACTCAGCTAATGTTCTGGGGGACCTGGGTTCAAATCCCGCCACGGCAGATGGTGGAATTTGAATTCAATAAAAAAAAATCTGGAATTAAGAATCTACTGATGACCATGAAACCATTGTCGATTGTTGGAAAAACCCATCTGGCTCACTAATGTCCTTTAGGGAAGGAAATCTGCCATCCTTACCTGGTCTGGCCTACATGTGACTCCAGAGCCACAGCAATGCCCTTTCTATTGCCCTCGGGTAACTAGGGATGGGCAATAAATGCTGGCCAGCCAGCAACGCCCATGTCCCACCAATTAATAAACATAAAGGATTAAACCAGGGTGATAGTGATCATTATGATTCTTACCAATGCCACGCCCACTAGGATGCTTCCTGTGTCTGCCAATCTGGCCATGATTGTGGCTAACATGTCCTCTCAGCTTTCTGCTTTTTCTCAATTTGATTGAGTTTTTTGAAGGGGTAACCAAGAAGCTAGATGAGGGCAGTGCAGTTGATGTGGACTTTAGCAAGGCCTTTGACAAGGTACTGCATGGTAGGTTGTTGCATAAGGTTAAATCTCATGGGATCCAAGGTGAGGTATCTAAATGGATACAAAATTGGCTTCTTGACAGAGGGTGGTTACAGAGGGTTGTTTTTCAAACTGGAGGCCTGTGACCAGTGGTGTGCCTTAGGGATCAGTGCTGGGTCCACTGTTATTTGTCATTTATATGAATGATTTGGATGAGATTATAGGAGGCATGCTTAGTAAGTTTGCAGATGACACCAAGATGACAGTGAAGAAGGTTATCTAGGATTGCAAATGGGAACTTGACCAATTAGGCCAGTGGGCTGACAAATGGCAGATGGAGTTTAATTTAGATAAATGCGAGGTGATGCATTTTGGTAGATTGAATCAGGGCAGGACTTACTCAGGTAATGGTAGGGCGTTGGGGAGAGTTACAGAACAAAGAGATCTAGGGGAGAAGTCACAGGTGGACAGAGTGGTGAAGAAGGCATTCAGCATGCTTGGTTTCATTGGTCAGAGCATTGAATACAGGAGTTGGGACGTCTTGTTGAAGTTGTACAAGACATTGGTAAGGCCACACTTGGAATACTGTGTACAGTTCTGGTCACCCTATTATAGAAAGGATATTATTAAACTAGAAAGAGTGCAGAAGAGATTTACTAGGATGCTTCTGGGACTTGATGGTTTGAGTTCTAAGGAGAGGTTGGATAGACTGGGACTTTTTTCTCTGGAGCGTAGAAGGCTGAGGGGTGATCTTATAGAGGTCTATAAAATAATGAGGGGCATAGATCAGCTAGATAGTCAATATCTTTTCCCAAAGGTAGGGGAGTCTGAAACTAAAGGGCATAGGTTTAAGGTGAGAGTTACAAAAGGATCCAGAGGGGCAATTTTTTCACACAGAGGGTGGTGAGTGTCTGGACCAAGGTGCCAGAGGTAGTAGTAGAGGCGGGTACAATTTTGTCTTTTAAAAAGCGTTAAGACAGTTACATGGGTAAGATGGGTACAGAGGGATATGGGTCAAATGGGGGCAATTGGGACTAGCTTAGAGGTTTAAAAAAAAGGGCAGTATGGACAAGTTGGGCTGAAGGGCCTGTTTCCATGCTGTAAACCTCTATGACTCTAATCTGGATGGCATTGCCACAGCCAATTCCAGTCAATGCAAGTATTCACATGCAACATCCTCAAATAATGTTATCCTGATCACTGCTGTTAATATTCACAAAGAGGTTCAAGCTCCCATTGTAAGCGAGTGCAGCTATTACTAATTTGGCAAGGTCGGGGCTTCATGCTGAGGTATATATACGAGGCAGTTTTCACCTGTGGAGTCTGCGCCTGTGTTCTCTGGGTTTTGTGAATAATGTGGAGATGCCGGCGTTGGACTGGGGTGAACACAGTAAGAAGTCTAATAACACCAGGTTAAAGTCCAACAGGTTTATTTGGTAGTAAAAGCCACTCGCTTTCGGAACAGGCTGTCCCTTCGTCAGGTGGGTGAGAGTTCTGATTTGTGCCCTGTTTGTCATCAGCACTACCTGGAAGTTCCCCTCCAAATCGCTCACCATCCAGACTTGGAAATATATCGGCTGTTCCTTCACTGTTCTGGAACTCCCTCCCTAACAGCACCATGGGTGTACCTACACCACAGGGTGTGCAGCAGTACAAGAAGGCGATTCACGGTCACACAGCGGTTAGCACTGCTGTTTCACAGCGCCAAGGACCCGGGTTCGATTCCCGGCTTGGGTCACTGTCTGTGTGCAGTTTGCACGTTCTCCCCGTGTCTGCACGGGTTTCCTCCGAGCGCTCCGGTTTCCTCCCACATTCTGAAAGACGTGCTGGTTAGGGTGCATTGGCCATGCTAAATTCTCCCACAGTGTGCCCGAACAGGCGTAGGAGTGTGGTGTCTCGGGGGATTTTCACGGTAACTTCGTTGCGGTGTTAATGTAAGCCTTGTAAGCAGTCTCACAACACCAGGTTACAGTCCAACAGGTTTATTTGGTAGGACTTTAACCTGATGTTGTGAGACTACTTACTGTGCCTACCCCTGTCCAACGCTGGCAACTGCACATAATGTAAGCCTTACTTGGGACAAATAAATAAACTTTACTTTGATTCACCATCGCCTTCTCAAGGGGCAATTAGGGATGGGCAATAAATGCTGGCCTCGCCAGAGACGGCCACATCCCAAAAGCAAAATAAATAAAAACCCTGCTGTATCTACACAGGTTTCCATCGATGGCCCTTGGGACATTATTTCCAGAGTCGCTGCGACATCCCCAGCATTCGAAGCAGCTTTCCCTTCCTGCTTTATCCACTGAAGGTGCTGTTCTCAATAAATTGAACACCTGAGCTCCCACATCTCTCTGCCCTCCCCCATCAGTAAGAAGTTTAACAACACCAGGTTAAAGTCCAACAGGTTTATTTGGTAGCAAAAGCCACACAAGCTTTCGAGGCTCTAAGCCCCTTCTTCAGGTGAGTGGGAATTCTGTTCACAAACAGAATTTATAAAGACACAGACTCAATTTACATGAATAATGGTTGGAATGCGAATACTTACAACTAATCCAATCTTTAAGAAACAAAACAATGGGAGTGGAGAGAGCATCAAGACAGGCTAAAAAGATGTGTATTGTCTCCAGACAAGACAGCCAGTGAAACTCTGCAGGTCCACGCAACTGTGGGAGTTACAAATATTGTGACATGAACCCAATATCCCGGTTGAGGCCGTCCGCGTGTGTGCGGAACTTGGCTATCAGTTTCTGCTCAGCGACTCTGCGCTGTCGTGTGTCGCGAAGGCCGCCTTGGAGAACGCTTACCCGAATATCAGAGGCTGAATGCCCGTGACCGCTGAAGTGCTCCCCAACAGGAAGAGAACAGTCTTGCCTGGTGATTGTCGAGCGGTGTTCATTCATCCGTTGTCGCAGCGTCTGCATAGTTTCCCCAATGTACCATGCCTCGGGACATCCTTTCTTGCAGCGTATCAGGTAGACAACGTTGGCCGAGTTGCAAGAGTATGTACCGTGTACCTGGTGGATGGTGTTCTCACGTGAGATGATGGCATCTGTGTCGATGATCCGGCACGTCTTGCAGAGGTTGCTGTGGCAGGGTTGTGTGGTGTCTTGGTCACTGTTCTCCTGAAGGCTGGGTAGTTTGCTGCGGACAATGGTCTGTTTGAGGTTGAAGCTACGGCATCTCCTCCGGAGCCTTCAACATGTCATTGATGAAGACGAACATCTCGCCAAGGCCATCCCCACACCCCCACTTCTTGCCTTCAAACAACCGCACAACCTCAAACAGACCATTGTCCGCAGCAAACTACCCAGCCTTCAGGAGAACAGTGACCAAGACACCACACAACCCTGCCACAGCAACCTCTGCAAGACGTGCCGGATCATCGACACAGATGCCATCATCTCACGTGAGAACACCATCCACCAGGTACACGGTACATACTCTTGCAACTCGGCCAACGTTGTCTACCTGATACGCTGCAAGAAAGGATGTCCCGAGGCATGGTACATTGGGGAAACTATGCAGACGCTGCGACAACGGATGAATGAACACCGCTCGACAATCACCAGGCAAGACTGTTCTCTTCCTGTTGGGGAGCACTTCAGCGGTCACGGGCATTCGGCCTCTGATATTCGGGTAAGCGTTCTCCAAGGCGGCCTTCGCGACACACGACAGCGCAGAGTCGCTGAGCAGAAACTGATAGCCAAGTTCCGCACACACGCGGACGGCCTCAACCGGGATATTGGGTTCATGTCACAATATTTGTAACTCCCACAGTTGCGTGGACCTGCAGAGTTTCACTGGCTGTCTTGTCTGGAGACAATACACATCTTTTTAGCCTGTCTTGATGCTCTCTCCACTCCCATTGTTTTGTTTCTTAAAGATTGGATTAGTTGTAAGTATTCGCATTCCAACCATTATTCATGTAAATTGAGTCTGTGTCTTTATAAATTCTGTTTGTGAACAGAATTCCCACTCACCTGAAGAAGGGGCTTAGAGCCTCGAAAGCTTGTGTGGCTTTTGCTACCAAATAAACCTGTTGGACTTTAACCTGGTGTTGTTAAACTTCTTACTGTGTTTACCCCAGTCCAACGCCGGCATCTCCACATCATGACTCCCCCATCAGCCAGCTCTCTCTGATTCCAAGTGGAATAATTATTTCAAACTTCTTTCACCAGAATGTATCACTCAGTTACTGACTGTAAATCCCACTTGTCACGCTGCTATTTTATTCATAGGTTCCTTGGGTCCTCATAATTATTTACAAAACTTGATATTTTATTCGCGTTTGGAAACCACATCACAGGAAATCCATATATGTCTCTCTCTCTCTCCCGATTATGTAGATATTTATCTGTATCTCTCTTTCTACCTAGCTAGATAGTCAATATCTTTTCCCAAAGATATTTTCTAAAAGAGGTGGAGGAGTGGCATTGTTAATCAAGGATAGTTTAACGGCTGCGGAAAGGCACTTCGAGGGGGATCTGCACACTGAGGTAATATGGGCTGGGGTTAGAAATAGGAAAGGAGCGGTCACGTTGTTAGGAGTTTACTATAGGCCCCCAAATAGTAATAGAGATGTGGAGGAAGAAATTGCTAAGCAGATTATGGATATGTGTGGGGGTCACAGGGTAGTTGTCATGGGGGACTTTAACTTTCCAAATATTGATTGGAACCTTTGTAGGTCAAATAGTTCGGATGGGGCAGCTTTTGTGCAGTGTGTGCAGGAGGGTTTCCTGACACAATATGTGGATAGGCCGACAAGAGGTGAGGCCACATTGGATTTGGTACTGGGAAATGAACCGGGCCAAGTGTTAGATTTGGTTGTGGGAGAGCACTTTGGAGATAGTGACCACAATTCGGTGTCTTTTGTTATTGCAATGGAGAGGGATAGGGCCGTATGGCAGGGCAAGCTTTACAATTGGGGGAGAGGTAATTATGATGCGATTAGGCAAGAATTAGGGGGCATAAGTTGGGAACAGAAACTGTCAGGGAAAGGCACCAATGAAAAGTGGAACTTTTTCAAGGAACAAATACTGGGTGTCCTTGATAGGTATGTCCCTGTCAGACAGGGAGGAAATGGCCAAGTGAGGGAACCATGGTTCACGAAAGAGGTGGAATGTCTTGTGAAAAGGAAGAGGGAAGCTTATGTAGGGATGAGGAAACAAGGTTCAGATGGCTCGATTGAGGGTTACAAGTTAGCAAGGAAGGAGCTGAAAAAGGGGCTTAGGAGAGCTAGGAGGGGACATGAGAAGTCCTTGGCGGATCGGATCAAGGAAAACCCCAAGGCTTTTTACTCTTATGTGAGGAATAAAAGAATGACCAGGGTGAGGTTAGGGCCGGTCAAGGACAGTAGTGGGAACTTGTGTATGGAGTCAGTAGAGATAGGCGAGGTGATGAATGAATACTTTTCTTCAGTGTTCACCAAGGAGAGGGGCCATGTTTTTGAGGAAGAGAAGGTGTTACAGGCTAATAGGCTGGAGGAAATAGATGTTCAGAGGGAGGATGTCCTGGCAGTTTTGAATAAACTGAAGGTCGATAAGTCCCCTGGGCCTGATGAAATATATCCTAGGATTCTTTGGGAGGCAAGGGATGAGATTGCAGAGCCTTTGGCTTTGATCTTTGGGTCCTCACTGTCCACGGGGATGGTGCCAGAGGACTGGAGAATGGCGAATGTTGTTCCTCTGTTTAAGAAAGGGAATAGAAATGACCCTGGTAATTATAGACCGGTTAGTCTTACTTTGGTGGTTGGTAAATTGATGGAAAAGGTCCTTAGGGATGGGATTTACGACCATTTAGAAAGATGCGGATTAATCCGGGATAGTCAGCACAGATTCGTGATGGGCAGGTCGTGAGGAGGTAACTAAGTGTGTTGATGAAGGTAGGGCAGTTGATGTCATTTACATGGATTTTAGTAAGGCATTTGATAAGGTCCCCCATGGTCGGCTTATGATGAAAGTGAGGAGGTGTGGGATAGAGGGAAAGTTGGCCGATTGGATAGGTAACTGGCTGTCTGATCGAAGACAGAGGGTGGTGGTGGATGGAAAATTTTCGGATTGGAGGCAGGTTGCTAGCAGAGTGCCACAGGGATCAGTGCTTGGTCCTCTGCTCGTTGTGATTTTTATTAATGACTTAGAGGAGGGGGCTGAAGGGTGGATCAGTAAATTTGCTGATGACACCAAGATTGGTGGAGTAGTGGATGAGGTGGAGGGCTGTTGTAGGCTGCAAAGAGACATAGATAGGATGCAAAGCTGGGCTGAAAAATGGCAAATGGAGTTTAACCCTGATAAATGTGAGGTGAATCATTTTGGTAGGACTAATTTAAATGTGGATTACAGAGTCAAAGGTAGGGTTCTGAAGACTGTGGAGGAACAGAGAGATCTTGGGGTCCATATCCACAGATCTCTAAAGGTTGCCACTCAAGTGGATAGAGCTGTGAAGGAGGCCTATAGTGTGTTAGCTTTTATTAACAGGGGGTTGAAGTTTAAGAGCCGTGGGGTTATGCTGCAACTGTACAGGACCTTGGTGAGACCACATTTGGAATATTGTGTGCAGTTCTGGTCACCTCACTATAAGAAGGATGTGGAAGCGCTGGAAAGAGTGCAGAGGAGATTTACCAGGATGTTGCCTGGTTTGGAGGGTAGGATTTATGAGGAAAGGTTGAGGGAGCTAGGGCTGTTCTCTCTGGAGCGGAGGAGGCTGAGGGGAGACTTAATAGAGGTTTATAAAATGATGAAGGGGATAGATAGAGTGAACGTTCAAAGACTATTTCCTCGGGTGGATGGAGCTATTACAAGGGGGCATAACTATAGGGTTCGTGGTGGGAGATATAGGAAGGATATCAGAGGTAGGTTCTTTACGCAGAGAGTGGTTGGGGTGTGGAATGGACTGCCTGCAGTGATAGTGGAGTCAGACACTTTAGGAACATTTAAGCGGTTATTGGATAGGCACATGGAGCACACCAGGATGATAGGGAGTGGGATAGCTTGATCTTGGTTTCAGATAAAGCTCGGCACAACATCGTGGGCCGAAGGGCCTATTCTGTGCTGTACTGTTCTATGTTCTATGTAAAGGTAGGGGAGTCTAAAACTGGAGGGCATAGGTTTAAGGTGAGAGGGGGGAGATACACAAGTGTCCAGAGGGACAATTTTTTCACACAGAGGGTGGTGAGTGTCTGGAACAAGCTGCCAGAGGTAGTAGCAGAGGCGGGTACAATTTTGTCTTTTGAAAAGCATTTAGATAGTTACATGAGTACGATGGGTATAGGGGGATATGGGCCAAATGCGGGCAATTGGGATTAGCTTAGGGGTTTTTGAAAAAAAAGGACGGCATGGACAAGTTGGGCCGAAGGGCCTGTTTCCGTGCTGTAAACCTCTATGAGTCTATGACTCTATCTCCATAGATGTGGAGTTGTCGGCGTTGGACTGGGGATGGGGCACAGTAAGAAGTCTCACAACACCAGGTTAAAGTCCAACAGGTTTATTCGGTAGCACAAACTTTCGGAGCACCTGATGAAGGGGCAACACTCTGAAAGCTCGTGCTACCAAATAAACCTGTTGGACTTTAGCCTGGTGTTGTGAGGCGACTTACTGTATCTCCATAGGCGCACTAGCGCATGGATTTCTGCCACAATGTAAATTTTTGGATTCTGACGCTCGCCATCACATTTCTAAGTGTTCAGACCGTGTGAGCACATGGAGAAAGGGAGTCAGTCATGACATACTGACTCCTTCCAACCAGCATGTGGAACTGACCTGCATCCGCCAATCTGCAAACTCCCCATCACCGACGGCAATCCGCCTGATCTGCTGATTTGCCGGTGTTGAACTTGCAGGACAGTTGGACACATCCCCAGCTGAACAGAGAGATAATAGAAATTGCCCTGCTAACTCTCCAAGGCCCCCCCCCCCCCCCCCCGCCCTCCCTCACACCCCCCCTGTCCCCCTGCTATCTTCTGCCTCAGATGCTTAATTACTTATAAGACGTAAGGACTCAGCCTGAGATTTTCCAACGGTCATGTTTTTCCAGCAGGTGTAAAGTAATGCCCGCGCAGGTCTCCATTTGCTGCCCCTGATACACTCTGTCCCAGAGCCAAGTATGTATTCAGTCAGTGTTAATGCATATATTTGTTAATTAATTACTGCAGACGGGATTGTGTTCCGACTGTTCTTTTTCAGAGTTCACCGCTGAGTGTTTCTGCTCACTTGGTTGCAATGGCCCCATTTCTCAGCCAGCAGAATACATAGCTCCAGGCAATGAATTCTGCATCCATCTGTCACTGCAGCTCAGCCACGGGACGACAAGAGCAGCTTTGTTCGGCAGCTGCATACATTAACTTTACAAAGCAGCAACAACGGTGCTGAGGGAGTGCCGCACTGTCAGAGGGTCAGTGCTGAGGGAGTGCCGCACTGTCAGAGAGGGTCAGTGCTGAGGGAGTGCCGCACTGTCAGAGGGTCAGTGCTGAGGGAGTGCTGCACTGTCAGAGGGTCAGTGCTGAGGGAGTGCCGCACTGTCAGAGGGTCAGTGCTGAGGGAGTGCCGCACTGTCAGAGGGTCAGTGCTGAGGGAGTGCCGCACTGTCAGAGGGTCAGTGCTGAGGGAGTGCCGCACTGTCAGAGGGTCAGTGCTGAGGGAGTGCCGCACTGTCAGAGGGTCAGTGCTGAGGGAGTGCCGCACTGTCAGAGAGGGTCAGTGCTGAGTGAGTGCCGCACTGTCAGAGAGGGTCAGTGCTGAGGGAGTGCCGCACTGTCAGAGGGTCAGTGCTGAGGGAGTGCAGCACTGTCAGAGGGTCAGTACTGAGGGAGTGCCGCACTGTCAGAGGGTCAGTGCTGAGGGAGTGCCGCACTGTCAGAGGGTCAGTGCTGAGGGAGTGCCGCACTGTCAGAGAGGGTCAGTGCTGAGGGAGTGCCGCACTGTCAGAGGGTCAGTGCTGAGGGAATGCAGCACTGTCAGAGGGTCAGTGCTGAGGGAGTGCCGCACTGTCAGAGGGTCAGTACTGAGGGAGTGCCGCACTGTCAGAGGGTCAGTACTGAGGGAGTGTCGCACTGTCAGAGGGTCAGTACTGAGGGAGTGCCGCACTGTCAGAGGGTCAGTACTGAGGGAGTGCCGCACTGTCAGAGGGTCAGTACTGAGGGAGTGCCGCACTGTCAGAGGGTCAGTACTGAGGGAGTGCCGCACTGTCAGAGGGTCAGTGCTGAGGGAGTGCCGCACTGTCAGTGGGTCAGTACTGAGGGAGTGCCGCACTGTCAGAGGGTCAGTACTGAGGGAGTGCCGCACTGTCAGAGGGTCAGTGCTGAGGGAGTGCCGCACTGTCAGAGGGTCAGTACTGAGGGAGTACCGCACTGTCAGAGGGTCAGTACTGAGGGAGTGCCGCACTGTCAGAGGGTCAGTACTGAGGGAGTGCCGCACTGTCAGAGGGTCAGTACTGAGGGAGTGCCGCACTGTCAGAGGGTCATACTGAGGGAGTGCCGCACTGTCAGAGGGACAGTACTGAGGGAGTGCCGCACTGTCAGAGGGTCAGTACTGAGGGAGTGCCGCACTGTCAGAGGGTCAGTACTGAGGGAGTGCCGCACTGTCAGAGGGTCAGTACTGAGGGAGTGCCGCACTGTCAGAGGGACAGTACTGAGGGAGTGCCGCACTGTCAGAGGGTCAGTACTGAGGGAGTGCCGCACTGTCAGCGGGTCAGTACTGAGGGAGTGCCGCACTGTCAGAGGGTCAGTACTGAGTAATTCCCTGTCGGGGTGGTGGGGGGGGGGGGGGGGGGGGGGGGCGGCATCAGTATTGTGGATGCGTTGTGAAAGTTGCTGCCTTTTCAGATGAGAACAAGCTGAGGCCTTGTCTGCCCTCTCAGGTGGATGTAAAAGACTCCCATATTGTGAAGAGCAGCGAGGGAGGAGAGAGGGAGCGGTGGGGGGTGTGGGAGGGGAGGGGTGGGGGGGCGGTGGAGAGGCGGTTGTGTTCCACCCGTCTGCCCTGTGGCCAATATCTACCTCTGACTCGGCATCACTCAAACAGATTGCCTGGTCCTGATCAAGTTGTAGCCTGTGGGATCTTGCTGTGCACAAAATGGCCACCCCCATTTCCTTCACCGCGGTGGTAACTGGCCGTTTAAATACAGGTCGCTCTTTCCATGGAGCTCATCGATACAGTTCAGTCAATGCAGGACTCAGGAGTGGTGAATCCGGATTGAATAACTTGTCCTAATATCTTGCACTGGAGTTCACACCGATGATGCTCGTCCCGTTCTATTGGAAGCAACAAAGACAAAAGCCCTAAATTAGAACAGTTTTGTCCTGTCCCTTGTGGTGTTTTATCCTGAGAATTACTGAGCTCGCTTTACTGCAAGCCTGGCTGCCTTTCCCATTATTATAAAAACTGATATGTGGCTCTCCGCAGATCGCTGTTCTGATCAACACAGAATATAACAAAAACCCACAATCAATAAAAACCACCTTGCAGGGAATACACTCAGGGGGAAAAAAAAACATATCTTTTGACCCTGAAGGACAAATAGCAATTGTGTTTTACCAAATAAATCAGAGGCTTGCCAGTCTCTGAAATGTCCTTTAGCAGCACACAGCAGGGTACCGTGCTTTCTGGACAAAACTGCAGGTTAAACTCCAACAGGTTTATTTGGTAGCACGAGCTTTCGGAGTGCTGCTCCTTCATCAGAGGCCTCACCTGACGATGGGGCAATGCCCCGAAAAGCTCGTGCTACCAAATAAACCTGTCGGACTTTAACCCTGGTGTTGTGAGACTACTTACTGTGCCCACCCCAGTCCAACACCGGCAACTCCACATCGTGGGCAAAATTGGAGAGGATTGCTTCATTCCCCGTCGATCGTGCCTGCAACCGGCATTGTTGGATGTGGCTATGTTCCGGTTCACACCGTAAGACTGTAAAAAATTGGAACGTCCAGTCCCTCGAATATGCTCCATCATTCAGTTGCGCCACTGCTGATCTGACATTCCTCAATCCACTTTCCTGCCCTTTCCCCATAACCCTTGATTCCCTTACTCATCAAAAATCTATCTATCTCAGCCTTAAATATACACAAGGACTCTGCCCCCCCACAGCTCTCTGTGGTAAGGAGTTACAAGGACTCACAACCCTCTGAGAGAAGAAATTCCTCCTCATCTCAGTGTGAAGTTGGACCCCCTTTATTCTGAGACTGCGCCCTCTGGTCCTAGACTTTCCCAGTAAGTAGTCTCACAACACCAGGTTAAAGTCCAACAGGTTTATTTGGTAACATGAGCTTTGGGAGCGCCGCCCCTTCATTAGATGACTCACCTGATGAAGGAGCGACACTCCGAAAGCTCGTGCTACCAAATAAACCTGTTGGACTTTAACCTGGTGTTGCGAGACTTCTCACTGTCCCTATCCCAGTCCAACGCCGGCAACTCCACATCTAGACTTTCCCATGAGGGGAAACATCCTCTCAATATTTACCCTGTCAAGCCCCTTCAGAATTCTCTATGCTTCAATGAGGTCACCTCTCATTCTGCTACATTCCAATGAGTAAAGTCCCAACCTGTTTAACCTTCCCTCATTAGACAATCCCTCCATACCGGGGATCATCCCAGTTGAACCATCTCTGAACTGCCTCCAATGAAATATATTTTCTTAAATGAGAGGACCAAAACTGCTCACAGTGCTCGAGATGTGGTCTCAGCATTACCTTGTACAGTTGCAGCAAGATTTCCCGACTCTTATACTCCATAGAATTAGAGAATCCCAGTGATGAGGGAAGAGGTCATTCAACCCTTGAGTCTCCAAAGCCCATCTTACCCGGAAGAAACCCACGCAGACACGGGGAGAATGTGCAAACTCCACACAGACAGTGGCCCGAGGCCGGGAATCGAACCCGGGTTCCTGGCGCTGTGAGGCAGCAGTGCTAACCACTCTGCCACCGTGCTGCTCTGACCCCACATCATCTGCACTGTGTAACCATCCAGCACCAGTCACTGCACCTCCTTGAAGAAATATCCTGCTTTATGAGGGATCTCTGGCGTGGTCAGCGAGTTGTGGTGGTTTGTGAGTGAAGTTTCCACAGCCACCAGCCAGCTCATTCAGCAGACAGGATGGTGTTAATTTTCACTCGGATTTGAATGTTCCTGGTGGCTGCCCTCTCTCACAATGCTGCTTTGGCCTTTCAGGATGGCTCGCACCGCATCCCTGATCTGTCGACTTCCTGTTCCCTGGAACAACACGAGTACTCCATCTCACCTTGTCCTCACAATGTTGAAGGCCCTTACTTGGTTCCCTTTTGATGTGATTTGATTTATTATTGTCACATGTATTAACATACAGTGAAAAGTATTGTTTCTTGCATGCTATACAAAGCATACCGTTCATAGAGAAGGAAAGGAGAGAGTGCAGAATGTAGTGTTACAGTCATAGCTAGGGTGGAGAGAAATATCAACTTAATGCGAGGTAGGTCCATTCAAAAGTCTGACAGCAGCAGGGAAGAAGCTGTTCTTGAGTCGGTTGGTGCGTGACCTCAGACTTTTGTATCTTTTTCCCGATGGAAGAAGGTGGAAGAGAGAATGTTCGGGGTGCGTGGGGTCCTTAATTATGCCGGCTGCTTTGCCGAGGCAGCGGGAAGTGTAGACAGAGTCAATGGATGGGAGGCTGGTTTGCGTGATGGACTGGGCTACATTCACGACCTTTTGTAGTTCCTTGCGGTCTTGGACAGAGCAGGATCCATACCAAGCTATGATACAACCAGAAAGAATGCTTTCTATGGTGCATCTGTAAAAGTCGCAGCTGACATGTCAAATTTCCTTCGTCTTCTATTTCTATTTCTGTAAGTTCTACCAGCCCCACGACCCTGTGCGATATCTGTGTCTCTCCTATTCTGGCCTCTTGTGCACCCCTCAGTTGCACCTTTGACAACCTCTGGGATTCACTGAAGCCTCTCCCATCTTCCTCTCTGGCCCTTTCAGACATCCCTTCAAACTTCACGGGGGAAATTTTCCCCTCCTGCTCGCCACGGGAATCGTAACGGGCGAGGGGCAGACCATGCAAAGGTCCGTTGACCTTGAGTGGGGAATTCCTGGATTTGGGATGAGTGCGGCTGGAGAATCCCGTCCCACATGTCTAAAAGTCTCCTTTCTGTGTCTCAGAGTTAAGCCGTTTTTTGGCAATGCTCCTGTGAGGCGTCCTCGAGAAGATTTACTCAGGCCCAGGGCATGGTAACGCCACAGAATTCCTCAACCTTTTTCTCACTCTGCTGTAAGGACACCGGGGAGAAACCCCCCCCCCACACTTTTCTACATATGGAGCCATGGGAACTTCTCAGTACACTTGAGAGGGCCATCAGTTTCAAGCCCCCCCTGACAATGCAGCACTCCCCCAGCACTGGAACCGAGTGTCGGTGTGGGTCCAGCCTTCCGGCTCTGGATAGAACCTCCAACACATGACCTCCCGATGAAGGAACTCCTGATGTGTATTTTCCATGGTTGACAGAGTTAAGACCATAAGACATAGGAGCAGAATTAGGCCACTCGTCCCATCGAGTCTGCTCCGCCATTCAATCATGGCTGGTATTTTTCTCATCCCCATTCTCCTGCCTTTTCCCCGTCACCCCTGATCCCCTTATTAATCAAGAATCTATCTATCTTTGTCTTAAAGACACTCAATGACCTGGCCTCCACAGCCTTCTGCGGCAAAGAGTTCCACAGATTCACCACTCTGAAGAAATTCCTCCTCATCTCTGTTTTAAAGGATCGTCCCTTCAGCCTGAGGTTGTGCCCTCTGGTTCTAGTTTTTCCTACTCGTGGAAACATCCTCTCCACATCCACTCTATCCAAGCCTCGCAGTATCCTGTAAGTTTCAATAAGATCCCACCCTCATCCTTCTAAACTCCAACGAGTGCAGACCCAGAGTCCTCAACCGTTCCTCATATGACAAGCTCTTCATTCCAGGGATCATTCTTGTGAGCCTCCTCTAGATCCTTTCCAAGGTCAGCACATCCTTCCTTAGATACAGGGCCCAAAACTTCTCACAATGCTCCAAATGGTTAAGCTGAAGGATCAGTGTTGCGTAATGGGTTAATAGCTATGGTAATGAGGTAGTGATGTGTATCATGATATCACAGTGACATCTGTGGTCATGTGCTGGACTCTGGAGTTTAGAAGAATGAGAGGTGACCTTACTGAGACAATCGGATTCTCAGGAGGTTTGACAGGGTAGATGCTGAGAGGTTGATTTTCTGGGCTAGGATCAGAGGGCGTAATCTCAGAGTAAGGGGGTCGCCCATTTAAAACAGACACAAGGAGGAATTTCTTCTCTCAGAGGGTCGTGAATCTGTAGCATTCTTTACTGCAGAGGCCTGTAGAAGCTGGGTTAAGTCTGTTCAAGGCTGAGGTAGCCAGATTTTTAATCAGTAAGGGAATCAAGGGTTAAGGGGATAAGGTGGGAAAGTGGAGTTGAGGATTATCACAGCAGATCAGTCACGATCTCATTGAATGATGGGGCAGACTGGATGGGCTGAATGGCCTTCTCCTGCTCTTGTGTCTAATGGTCTAAAATGGTATAGCTTGCACACCGGAGAGATCTGCCTTCCTAATAGCTTGCGATATAGGTGGGTAAATAAAGTAGTTTTGAAGTAACGTCCTTGAGTGAGACCTGAGTCACTCATGTGTAGAGGGAAACCAGTATAGATTAGACCATGTGATAACTCATAAAGCAATAAGGTTGCTCCCTTCAGCGCAACACAAGATGAAGAAAGAGAGCGAGACACAAGGCAAGTGTGATGGCACCTTCTGCTATGCAAACCCTGGGTTAGAATGAGGAGATGGTCAGTTTAATTACTACAGTCTACAAAGGCACTGCCTAGGGGCGGCACGGTGGCACAGTGGTTAGCACTGCTGCTTCACGGTGCCAGGGACCCAGGTTCGATTCCCAGCTTGGGTCACTGTCTGTGTGGAGTTTGCACCGTTCTCCCCGTGTCTGGGTTTCCTCCGGGTGCTCTGGTTTCCTCCCACAGTCTGAAAGATGTGCAGGTTAGGTACATTGGCCGTGCTAAATTCTCCCTCAGTGTAACCCGAACAGGTGCCAGAGTGTGGCGACTAGGAGAGTTTCATAGTAACTTCATTGCAGTGTTAATGTAAGCCTACTTGTGACTAATAAATAAACTTTATTGTAGAGAATGGGAATGATAAAACTAACTTTTGGGCAAATTACCTGCCAATGCATAACAACAACTTACATTTATCTCACATCCTTATGAATAAAATGTAGAGCATTATCTGACTAAAATTGACAATGAGACACAGAATGAGATTTGCGGACGGGTGGCCACAGAGGTGGGATTAAGGAGCTTCTTAAAGGAGGAGAGAGCGCGAGATGCGGAGAGGTTTAGGAAGAAAATTCCAGAGCTTGATGGTCCAGTAAGCTGAAGGCACGGTCGCCAATGATGAAGCGATTAAAATTGGGGGATTCTCCAGAGGCTGGAATCAGAGGAGCCCTGAGCTGTTGGAGGATTGTGGGGCTGGAGGAGGTCCCAGGGACTGGGAGCGGGGTCGGCCGCTGGAAGGATTTGACAACTAGCTCGAGCGTTTTAAAATTGAGGGGTCGCTGGAAAGAGGGGCAGCGAGGATCGGTGAGCACAGGGGCGATGGGTGAACGGGACTGAGTCTGAGTTAGGACCTGGATGGGTTGAGCAACGTTTTGGATGGGTTCGGGATCACGGAGGGTGGGAGTGCAGTGGAATCATCAATCCTGAGGGTATTGACGGAGATAGGAGCGCCAGATGAGGAATTAACAAGACACCAGAGACCTTTCACCAACTGTTGCCCTTCGAAATGCATCGAGGGCTGGAGCAAACAAAATTGGAAAAGAGATATAAATATTGGAGATGGCTGTTTATGACAAAAGAAGCAGAATTGCAAGCTCATTTCGAATAAAGATGCAATAAGCAATCATGTGTATTTTAAATTATTACCACGGTGAATATTTTCAGCCTCATTGAAAACAATTAACCAAAAATGGATTCATGTGGAGGAAAAACATAAATTTTCCAGCCTTTGCTTTTGTTATCCTGATGAAATATGAATGATGTTGCCTGTTTATTTCCAGCAACTGCTTCTCAACAACACAAACAAATCACCTCAGCAATTGTCCGAAAGGGAGCTCGGAGGCCCCAGGCACTTCACAGGAATGTGATCCAACGCGATCTGACACTGAGCCGCAGGCTGAGCCTTCAAGGAGGAGAGCGAGGCAGGGAGGGTGTTGCCAGGCTTGGGGCCCAGACAGTTGAAGGCACGGGCGAGGTGCTCCCTCAATCAGGGATGCTCGGGAAGCCAGGCGGAGCTGAGCGCAGCGATCTCAAGTGGGGCTGAAGGAAATTACAGAGAGGTGTGGGGTTAACATAAGAGCTAAGAACATACGAACTAGGAGCAGGAGTAGGCCATCTGGCCCCTCGGGCCTGCTCCGCCATTCAATAAGATCATGGCTGATCTTTCCATGGACTCAGCTCCACTTACCTGCCCGCTCACCATAACCCTTAATTCCTTTACTGTTCAAATATTTATCTAACCTTGCCTTTAAAACATTCAATGAGGTAGCCTCAACTGCTTCACTGGGCAGGGAATTCCACAGATTCACAGCCCTTTGTGTGAAGAAATTCTTCCTCAACTCAGTCCTAAATCTATCCCCCCCCCTTATTTTGAGGCTATGCCCCCTAGTTCTAGTTCCACCTGCCAGTGGAAACAATCTCCCTGCTTCTACCTTATCTATTCCCTTCATAATTTTATATGTTTCTACAAGATCTCCCCTCAGCAGGAAGTGTAGGATTAGAGGGTATGCTGGGACAGCTCGCAAGAAAGCGCCATGTTCCGGCACCATCTTGAATCTGCATTGAAGCTGTGTTGGCAGCCTTCAATATCACCGCCCCCCCCCCCCCCCCGCCCCCCGCCCCCCCGCCCCGCACTCCCCCACCCCTCTTCCAAACATACCGGACGCTGTTACTGCTTTCAGCTGACTTTAGCAGAACTGGTTAAAGGAGCTTCATTGTGAAGCAGATGACGTCTTTTGCATGTCTCAGTTCCTGTCTCACAAGTCCCTCCTGCTTAATTTCTGTTGTCTATTGGGCGCCATGTATTTTTTTACAGCTTCTCGGCTGGAATACTAACTCAATCAGAATGTAATATAAAATCACACACTGGGGAAGCTGAGGATTACGTGCAATGTTTTCACGTTCCCAGGACTGGGCTTGGGAAGTACACACAAACCATCACAAAAAGACTGGAGCAGAGACTGTAACCTTACGACTGTCGGAGCAGGGGCAAGGACATTATTAATGTCAAAGTATTCCTTCCATCCTGAGGCGTCGTGTTACGCACAGCTTCAGCTGCAGGGCAGCAGGCTCACAATGTGGCAACACTGCAAGTTATGATCCAGCCAGCTCTGCCTGCAATGATGTGGTTTAAATTATTGTGCAGAGAAAATGAAGCAACCTGTTATCGGGAGGCCATCCTGCTCCCGTCCTGCCATTCAATTAGACTGCGGTTAATCTGTATCCCAACCTCATCTTGCCTGCCTTACACTCATTTCCCTTAATACCCTTACGAGACTCCATCAGTCTGATTCTGATGTCTGACTCTCCTAGACCTGGGGGGAGAGTTCCCAGATGCAGCGATGATGCGTTTCCCCTCAATGGCCTGGTCCTGGGAACAGAAGGACTCGGAGCAGGAGCAGCCTATTTGCTATTCAGTACAATCTGCTTCAACCCGACAGTCCTGCCCACTTTCCAAATCCCCCGCTTCCCCCAGAGATCAAAGCGTTCATCTCAGCCTTCTGTATATTCATGAAGGGAACATCCACAAGCCACCGTGCCAGTCAATGCCAAAGATTCACCGCCCTTTGGACGTAGGAATTCATTTTCATCAGTCATCGGCCCCTTATCCTGAGACTGTGCCCCTGTGTTTACATTCCTCAGTAAGAGTTTTAACAACACCAGGTTAAAGTCCAACAGGTTTATTTGGTAGCAAATACCATTAGCTTTCGGAGCGCTGTTCCTTCGTCAGATTTACATTCCTCAGCCAGGTGAAACAACCACTCAGTGTCTACCCTGTCAAGTCCCTGCAGAATCCTCTGTTTTCATTAGATCACCTCTTAGTCTTCTAAACTCCAGTGCATATTGATGCAATTTTCCCAGCTTTGCATCATAGGACAACCCTAACATCTCAGGGACGAATCTAATGAACCTGCCTCTGCTCTGCCCAAGACCGCAAGGAACTACAAAAGGTCGTGAATGTAGCCTAATCCATCACTCAAACCCAGCCTCCCATCCATTGACTCTGTCTACACTTCCCGCTGCCTCGGCAAAGCAGCCAGCATAATTAAGGACCCCACGCACCCCGGACATTCTCTCTTCCACCTTCTTCCCTCGAGAAAGATTTACAAAAATCTGAGGTCACGCACCAACCGAGTCAAGAACAGCCTTTTCCCTGCTGCCATCAGACTTTTGAATGGACCCACCTTGCATTAAGTTGATCTTTCTCTACACCCGAGCTATGATTATAACACTACAGTCTGCACTCTCTCCTTTCCTTCTCTATGAATGGTATGCTCTGTCTATACAGTGCACAAGAAACAATACTTTTCATTGTATACTAATACATGTGACAATATTAAATCAAATCAAATGTAGATGGAGTCAATGGACGGGAGGCTGGTTTGTGTGATAGACTGGGCTTCGTTTGTAGCTTCTTGAGGTCTTGGTCACATACCAACCGACTCAAGAACAGCTTCTTCCCTGCTGCCATCAGACTTTTGAATGGACTTACCTTGCATTAAGTTGATCTTTCTCGATACCCTAGCTATAACTTTAACAGTACATTCTGCGCTCTCCTATTTCCTTCTCTATGAACGGTATGCTTTGTCTGTATAGCGCGCACGAAACAATACTTTTCACTGTATACTAATACATGTGACAATAATAAATCAAATCAAATCAAATGGAATATTGGCATTTATTGCAAAAGGACTGCATTTTAGGAGTAAAGAAGTGTTGCTACAATTGTATAAGGCATTGGTGAGGTTTCATTCTCTATGAATGGTGTGTTTTGTCTGTATAGCATGCAAGAAACAATACTTTTCACTGTATGTTAATTTGACAAGAAGAGATCAGATCAAATCCTTCTTGCTTCATTGATATCTTCACTCACCCACTTCCAAAGCAAGTATTTTTTTTTATTCATTCGTGGGACATGGGCGTCACCGGCTGGCCAGCATTTATTGCCCATCTCTAATTGCCTTTGGAAGGCAGCTGAGAGTCAACCATATCATTGTGGTGCTGGAGTCACATGTAGGCCAGACCAGGTAAGGACGGCAGATTTCCTTCCCTAAAGGACATTAATGAACCAGATGGGTTTTTCCGACAATTGGCAATGGTTTCATGGTCATCAGTAGATTCTTAATTCCAGATCTTTTTTTTTTGTTGAATTCAAATTCTACCATGGCGGGATTCGAACCCTGGTCCCCAGAATACGAGCTGAGTTTCTGGATTAATAGTCCAGTGATAATACCACTAGGCCATCGCTTCCCGCTAATGTATGTCCTTCCTTAAACATGGAGTTCAAAACTGCACACAGTCTTCCAGGTGCAGTCCCACCGAAGCCCATTACAACCTTTGCAAGACCCCCTTATCCTCCAATCACCTTGCAAGGCCAAAACGTGTCATTGCCTTTCTAATTGCTTACTGTACCCATGTGTTCGTTCTATGAATACACCCCAGTCCCTTCTGAATGTCAATATTTGCAAGTTTCACACCTTCTAAAAAGTACTCAGCTTCACTATCCTGAGTGAATAACTGGACATTTACCTAAGAACTAGGAGCAGGAGTAGGCCATCTGGCCTCTCGAGCCTGCTCCGCCATTCAATAAGATCATGGCTGATCTTGGCGTGGACTCAGCTCCACTTACCCTCCTCCCGCTCACCATAACCCTTAATTCCTTTACTGTTCAAAAATGTATCTATCCTTGCCTTAAAAACATTCAATGAGGTAGCCTCAACTGCTTCACTGGGCAGGGAATTCCACAGATTCACAATCCTTTGCGTGAAGAAGTTCCTCCTCAACTCAGTCCTAAATCTGCTCCCCCTTATTTTGAGGCTATGCCCCCTCGTTCTACTTTCGCCTGCCAGTGGAAACAACTTCCTTGCTTCTATCTTATCTATTCCCTTCATAAACGTATATGTTTCTATATGATCTCCCCTCATTCTTCTGATTTCCAATGAGTATAGCCCCAGTCTACTCAGTCTCTCCTCATAAGCCAACCCTCTCAACTCCGGAACCAACCCAGTGAATCTCCTCTGCACCCCCTCCAGTGCCAGTATATCCTTTCTCAAGTAAGGAGACCAAAACTGTACACAGTACTCCAGGTGTGGCCTCACCAGCACCTTATACAGCTGCAACGTAACCTTGCTGTTTTTAAACTCCATCCCTCTAGCAATGAAGGACAAAATTCCATTTGCCTTCTTAATTACCTGCTGCACCTGCAAACCAACTCCTTGATATTCCTGCACAAGGACACCCATGTTATATTCATACTACGGGCCAAATCCTGGGAAATGGGACTAGGATAGATAGATGCTTGATGGCCCGCCCCGTGGTCATGATGGACCAAAGGGCCTCTTTCTGTGCTGTAAAACTCTATGGGGGAAACTTTCCGTCCCGCCCACCGTGGGAATGGTAGTGGGTGGGGGGGCAGTCCATGCAGAGCTCCGTTGACCTCGTGCGGGATTTTCCGGTTTTGGGGCAAGCGTGGCTGGAAAACTCTGCTCTGTGATTCCATGACTCTGCCACCTTATTGCCTGCTCCGTTCACCTGTCTATATCTCCTTGCAGCTGCTTTGTGTCTTCCCCACAGCTTACATTTCCATTTAGCTTTGTTTCAACAACAAACTTAGAGACATTACTCTCTGTCTCTTTGTTGAGGTAGTTATTACAGATTGTAAATCCATCAGTTACAGCCGAACAACTTGAAAATACCACCTTCATTCTTTACTGCGTGTTCATTATGCGGCACGGTGGCACAGTGGTTAGCACTGCTGCCTCACAGCGCCAGGGACCCGGCTTCGATTCCTGGCTTGGGTCACTGTCTGTGTGGAGTCTGCACGTTCTCCCTGTGTCTGCGTGGGTTTCCTCCGGGTGCTCCGGTTTCCTCCCACATCTTGAAAGACGTGCTGGTTAGGGTGCATTGACCCAAACAGGTGCCGGAGTGTGGCGACTAGGGGAATTTCACAGTAACTTCATTGCAGTGTTAATGTAAGCCTTACTTGTGACTAATAAATAAACTTTACTTTTACTTTACTTTTGTTAGTTAATGCTCTATCTATAATAATATATCAACCCCAACTCCGTAAGCCTTTATCCAATGTTGTTAAAGTTAAAGCTTACTTATTAGTCACAAGTAAGGCTTACATTAACACTGCAATGAAGTTACTGTGAAATTCCCCTTGTTGTCACACTCTGGCGCCTGTTTGGGTCAATGCACCCTAACCAGCACGTCTTTCAGACTGGGAGGAAACTGGAGCACCCGGAGGAAACCCACGCAGACACGGGGAGAACGTGCAAATTCCACACAGACAGTGACCCAAGTCGGGAATTGAACCCGTGTCCCTGGCACTGTGAGGCAGCAGTGCTAACCCACTGTGTCACCGTGCAGCCCTATTAACCTTATGAGTGGGACCTTGTCAAATGCCTTTTGGAAATCTAGGTGACTTCACGATGAGATCACAGTGTGTAAGGCTGGTGGTTAAAAGGTACAGCTCTATGTTCGATTTTCACTCTTGCCTGTGATCCCTACTGTAGGCATTCACTCCTCTCTGTCACTCTGTATCAGTCAGGCTTCACGTGGACCTCATGAGTCAGGCATTTTGTTAAGTAATCAACCTATGTACCTGGTAGGACCCAAACTAAAACAAGACCTGTGCAGAGCTCTGTATTGTAGAAACGACAGTGTAGAAGGAGGCCACCTGGCCCATTGAGCCTGCAGCGACAACAGTCCCACCCAGATCCTGTCTTATCCCCGTAACCACACATATCCCCTATCCCCGTAACCCCATATATTTACCCTCCTAATCCCCCTGACATTAAGGGGCAATTTATCATGGCCAATCAACCTAACCCGCACATCTTTGGTATAAGTGTTGTAAGTAATAAACTTCTTGGAACTGCGCTCAGCCAGAACCCCGGTCATTCTCAAGACCCCTTGTGATCTACACTGAGACCCTCAACATGCGTGGTGGTAGCAGACCATAAGAGACGATGACAGGCACAGCCTGTCTAACCTTCCTTCATAAAATGACGCCCACACCTCTATCCCAGGTAACTCTGTCACGTGCACCTTCTCTGAACAACCCCTTCCACATTTATATCCTTTCTGAAGTAGAGAGACCTAAACTGTTCACAGTACCCCCAATGTGGCCTCACCAATGTCCTATACAACTGCAGCAACGCATCTTAGCTTTTACATTCCATTCTCTTTACAATAAGCAACAAACATTCCATTTGCCTCATGTATCTGCGTGTTTACTTTTCCTGATTCATGAACCAGAACACCGAGGTACCTGCAGAGTTCTACAATCCCGCTGCTTTTAAATGGTATTGTGCTTTCCGGATCTTGCTGCCAAAGTGGGCAACTTCACACTTTCCCTCATTGTACCCCGCCTGACATATTTTAGCCCAATCACCCATCCCACCTAAATCCCTTCGCAGGCACATTGGGCGGGATTTTACGGCCTTGCTCATCCCAAAACCATAAAACCCTGCCCGAGGTCAACGGACCTTCCCAGGCTGCGCCCCTCGCCCACTCCGATTCCCATGGCGGGCAGGTCGGTAAAATTCCGACCCTTAGGTCCACTTCACAACTTACTTTCCTATCTATCTCTGTGCCACCTTTTCCTCATCTAAATCTAGCATTGTAAGTTCCTCTTCTCTTGCCCTTCGATTCTTGAATCTGTGTCTGGGGCACACCAGAGAGCAGACATTTTGGAGAGTTTTGAGGCACTGTTCAAATACTGACATGTCTATCAATACAGTTGAGCAAACATCAGTGCCACTCTGAGAACCCTTCCTGAGTGATTGGCAAGCAGCTTGGGACATCAACTTATTTTGGCTTTGGGAAGCGTGTCACATTGCTCAATTATTAGGCTGTCAATACACATGGCACAATTTTTATCTGATATATATATATATATATTTGTGATCTGGGCTGAACGAGGTCAGCTCCAGAATGAACTGCAATGTGACATTAGTCCATGTTTCAGTTTGTGGGGCCTGATTGGCAAGAATAAACCAATGGATTCCCATCGCTCCCATTGGAAATGGAAATGCTGCCATCGTTTGTGTCGTGTTGTGTTGTGAACAACACGCTTGACTGATCACTAACAACCTCCAAGTCTGCCTTTGGCTTCAAGGTTATGAAGAATATTTTGGCTCCTGGGAGTGTGATTAACAGAAAGCTGAGGAAATCATGCTTATACTTCTTGTAGCAACAAATTCTGAGTCAGCCAGCCCATAATAAACTCTTTGCGAGAAAATTGGAGAACATGACCCTGTCTACATTAACGGGGACAAAGTAGAAAGGGTCGAGAGCTTCAAGTTTTTAGGTGTTCAGATCACCAACAACCTGTCCTGGTCCCCCCCATGCCTACACTATAGTTAAGAAAGCCCCACCAACGCCTCTACTTTCTCAGGAGGCTAAGGAAATTTGGCATGTCAGCTACGACTCTCACCAACTTTTACAGATGCACCATAGAAAGCATTCTTTCTGGCTGTATCACAGCTTGGTATGGCTCCTGCTCTGTCCAAGACCGCAAGGAGTTACAAAAGGTCGTGAATGCAGCCCAATCCATCAAGCAAACCAACCTCCCATCCATTGACTTTGTCGACACTTCCCGCTGCCTCGGCAAAGCAGCCAGCATAATTAAGGACCCCACGCACCCCGGACATTCTCTCTTCCACCTTCTTCCGTCGGGAAAAAGGTACAAAAGTCTGAGGCCACGTACCAACCGACTCAAGAACAGCTTCTTCCCTGCTGCTGTCAGACTTTTGAATGGACCTACCTTGCATTAAGTTGATCTTTCTCTACACCCTAGCTATGACTGTAACACTACATTCTGCACTTTCTCCTTTCCTTCTCTATGAACGGTATGCTTTGTCTGTATAGCACGCAAGAAACAATACTTTTCACTGTATGTTAATGCATGTGACAATAATAAATCAAATCCAAGTCATTCTTGAGGTGTGGGGACCTCTTGGTTCTCCTGAGAAAGTCAATGGTGAGGTTTCTCTTGCATTTAATTTCATTGTTTGATTAGTCACTTACTTCACAGAGCATTAGGACTCAGCATGGCTGTGTACCTGTGTGGGATATAGACTCATATATAGACCAGTCCGCCTGGGCATCTTTTTTCACTTCCACTTTTCCGGAAACATTCTGTTCTATCCTTTACTTTTCTGAAGAAGTTTATTTATACTGCCCGAAGCGTACAGCACAGGAACAGGTTTGTCAGCCCAACCGGTTTGTGCTGCTGTTTATATTCCATACGAGTGCTCCTTTCCACTCCATCACCTTATCCTGCTACTCCTTTCTCCCTCTTGTGTTTGTCCAGCTTCCACTTAAATCCATCTGCACTGCTCGTCCCAACCTCTCCCTGCGGTAGTGAGTTCCACATTCTCACCACTCCCTCCGCGGAGAGGCATTTCTGAAGAATTTCCCTTTCGGGGTTCATCGCTGCTAACTTTATACGGATGGTCACGAGTTTGGCTTTTCTCTGCAAGTCAACACATATTTTCTGCATATGCCCCGGCAAAGCCTTCCATGATCTTCAAGTCTTGCCTTTCCTTGAGAAAAGAGTCCCCAGCTGCTTAGGCATTTCCGAAGAGTCCAACCTCTCAGTTTTGGGGCCACACAGGGAAACACCTTTGCTTTTTCCAGTGCCTCTATGTTCTTCTATCTATATGGGGTGCAGAGTGTGGCCTCACCAAGGTCTTCTAGAAGTTTAACGTAACTTCTCTGCTTCTCAATTCCACAGGGGCAAAGCTCAGGGCTTAGTTTGGATTTTATTTTGGTGGTCATTTATTCACCTGTGTTGCCACCCTTCAGTGATCTATGTAGCTAGACGTATCGACCCCTTTGCTGGCCTAATCCGTTTCGACTGTTATATTCCAAGGAGGAATGTGACCTTTTTATAATAAAACAAATTACTGCGGATGCTGGAATCTGAAGCAAAAACAGAAAATGCTGGAAAATCTCAGCAGGGTCTAACAAAATCTGTGGAGATAGAATAGAGCCAACATTTCGAGTCTGGATGACTCTTCCTCAGAGCCTGAATTCATCTCTGACGAAGGGTCATCCAGCGTCGAAACATTGGCTCTATACTCTGTCCACAGGTGTTGTCTAGCCTGCTGAGATTTTCCAGCATTTTCTGTTTTTGGTGATCTCTTTATCCTTTGCATCAAAATGTGCCGCCTTACACTGAATTTGATTGAAGTCAGATTACTGTTTTGACTTGTGTTTTGGGGTTGGGTTGGAGTGTGTGGTAACGTGGCCACTTTAAAGGGGCAATCCTTTGCGGGCCATGTGATCGGGCTGGACATAGGGTTTAAGGTGAGAGGGGGGAAGTGCAAAAGGGTCCAGAGGGGCAATATTTTCACACAGAGGGTGGTGAGTGTCTGGAACGAGCTGCCAGAGATAGTAGTAGAGGCGGGTACAATTTTGTCTTTTAAAAAGCATTTAGATATTTTCATGGGTAAGATGGGTATAGAGGGATATGGGCCAAATGCGGGCAATTGGGATTAGTTTAGGGGTTTAAAAAAAAGGACGGCATGGACTAGTGGTGACTAGTGGTGTGCCTCAGGGATCAGTGTTGGGACCGTAATTGTTTACGATTTACATAGATGATTTGGAGTTGGGGACCAAGTGTAATGTGTCAAAATTCGCAGATGATACTAAGATGGGTGGCAGAGCAAAGTGTGCAGAGGACGCTGAAAGTCTGCAAAGGGGTATAGATAGTCTAAGTGAGTGGGCGAGGGTCTGGCAGATGGAGTACAATGTTGGTAAATATGAGGTCATCCATTTTGTTCGGAATAACAGCAAAATGGACTATTATTTAAATGGTAAAAAATTGCAGCATGCTGCTGTGCAGAGGGACCTGGGTGTCCTTGTGTAGGAATCTCAAGAAGTTGGTTTGCAGGTGCAGCAGGTAATTAAGAAGGCAAATGGAATTTTGACCTTCATTGCTGGAGGGATGGAGTTTAAAAACAGCGAGGTTATGTTGCAGCTGTATAAGGTGCTGGTGAGGCCACACCTGGAGTGCTGTGAACAGTTTTGGTCTCCTTACTTGAGAAAGGATATACTGGCACTGAAGGGGGTGCAGAGGAGATTCACTCGGTTGATTCCGGAGTTGAGAGGGTTGGCTTGTGAGGAGAGACTGAATAGACTGGGGCTATACTCATTGGAATTCAGAAGAATGAGGGGAGATCTTATAGAAACATATAAGATTATGAAGGGAATAGATAAGATAGAAGCAGGGAAGTTGTTTCCACTGGCGGGTGAAACTAGAACGAGGGGGTAGAGCCTCAAAATAAGGGGAAGCAGATTTAGGACTGAGTTGAGGAGGAACTTCTTCACACAAAGGGTTGTGAATCTGTGGAATTCCCTGCCCAGTGAAGCAGTTGAGGCTACCTCATTGAATGTTTTTAAGGCAAGGATAGATAGATTTTTGAACAATAAAGGAATTAAGGGTTATGGTGAGCGGGCGGGTAAGTGGAGTTGAGTCCACGAAAAGGTCAGCCATGATCTTATTGAATGGTGGAGCAGGCTCGAGGGGCCAGATGACCAACTCCTGCTCCTAGTTCTTATGTTCTTATGTTGTTATTGACAAGTTGGGCCGAAGAACCTGCTTCCATGCTGTAAATCTCTATGACTCTCTGACCCTATGGAGGGCTCTGCAGGAAGCTGAGCCAATCGGGAGGGAGGGCGCGTGTCCTGGCTTGGGGAAGAACCTCAGTTTGAACCAGGGAGGGTACAAGAGTAGACCTGTGTATTAGTCCTGTCAGACTCTTATCTGGGACATGTATTGTATTAGTTAATAAACTCTATCATGTTGGAGCCACAACCAGACACCTTCAAATTTACCGCAGTGTGGGACAGGGTTAACGCAGCAGGAGCTTTAGTTCATTCCTCCCTGCAGATTTTGTGTGTTTCCCTGAGCCTGACCAACCCTGGACGGCACGGTAGCACAGTGGTTAGCACTGCTGCTTCACAGCTCCAGGGTCCTGGGTTCAATTCCCGGCTTGGGTCACTGTCTGTGTGGAGTTTGCACATTCTCCTCGTGTCTGCGTGGGTTTCCTCCGGGTGCTCCGGTTTCCACCCACAGTCCAAAGATGTGTGGGTTAGGTTGATTGGCCAGGTTAAAAATTGCCCCTTAGAGTCCTGAGATGCATCGGTTAGAGGGATTAGCGGGTAAATATGTGGGGGTAGGGCCTGGGTGGGGTTGTGGTCGGTGCAGACTCGATGGGCCGAATGGCCTCCTTCTGCACTGTAGGGTTTCTATGATTTCTGGGACATTTCACATACAAGTGATGTTTCAATATATATTTCAAAAATATACTTTATTCATAAATACTCTGAAATAAACCATCACAAACGACATTTCCAATCATTACAAAGAGTGCAAAAACAGTCATTTACAATTTTCTCAACTTCAATATTTTACAGTGCTCTGTTCCAAGACATTACAGACATTACAGTTCAGTTCTGCAACAAACTATGTACACTCCTCACATTTCACTCTGTGCTGTTTTTACAGAGTTGCACACCGTTACACAGTCCGAGGGTTTTTTTTTTACAGTTACTGGCCCCCTCGGTCTGCCTTGGTTGAAAGGCTTTAAACGGTGGCCCTTCCCCATTGTGCCTTGGCTGCCCCAAGCTTGAGCACGTCCCTCAGCACGTAGTCCTGGGCCGTGGAATGTGGCAGTCTGCACCACTCGGTCGAGGACAAATCTTTGCGCTGGAAGATCAGCAAGTTTCGGGTGAAACAAAGAGCGTCCTTCACCGAGTTGATGACTGTGGTGAGCCACTGTAGTATTGTCTGTTTATGTGATATGCCTGGACACGCCCCTGCTGCCTCAATCCGGGGCTCCGCCCTTCTCTGGGTATGAAGGTGACTGCTCTCCGCCCCTTTTGCCTCAGTTCAGATTAGCTATCGGTTCGGGTGTGCTCCAGTTCTTTCGTTAATAAAAGCCTGTTATTTTGCAACAACGAGTCTTTGCGTAATCAATGGTGCATCAACGACCCGACAGCGGCAGTTGATATTTGTCTCGGTGTGCGTCCCCAGAAACAGCCCGTAGAGCACAGAGTCCTGCGTCACCGAACTGCCCGGGATGAACCTCGAAAAATACCACTGCATCTCACTCCACACCTTCTTTGCAAAGGCACATTCCACAAGGAGGTGTGCGACCGTCTCATCGCCCCCGCAGCCGCTTCGAGGGCAGCGTGCGGTTGTGTTGAGAGTTCGAGCGTGCATGAAGGATCTGACGGGAAGTTCACATACAAATGATTATTTATTCATTCCCAGATACGATGGGATGGGGAACAGCCTCCCAGGCTCCAGCCTTGTCAGCTTCTGCAGGTGTACACTTTGCACTGGAGCTAATGGAATGGGGAGGCAGTCATGGGATGCATTGGGTCCAATCCTTTCCGTTCTGGTGCAAACTATTCCGAGCTCCTCTCAGTCTGAAAGCAGTTGTGTTTGAACAAATCCAGAACCCCTTGGTTATTTTATTGAAAATAACTCTTTTTTGAATGAATCTGTTGATGGGATGCGGGTGTTGCTGGCTGGGCCAGCAGTTGGTCAGAAGTTTTCTGGATTAAATTAGAAGCAATGTGTTTCCCTCCAAGGCACGAGATAAATACAGCAAATAAACAAGATAAATATTCTTCTCAGGCCTGCTGCTTTATTTTTGGATTTTGTGAACCATTTTCTACCTATTCTCTAATCCAGCAGACAAGACAATGCACTGTTAAACCTCTCACCCTCACAATGAAGATCTGACAAGCATAATTCAGACAAAGGGAAATCTAATAACGTACGGCACATTTCTCCATCCTTTCTGAGCATCACTCTGGGTTATGTTATTTCTGAGAGCAACCAGAAAGTCAGGGAATAAAAATAATTCCTCGCCAACATCTGGGAGATGATTGACGGAAAAAAAAACTGAAGGCACTTCACTGTTTGGTGGAACAACAGTCATCTTTTAAAATCCTGTTTGCGGGCATGACATTGTCACAGTTTTGTGAGGAATGAAATAAAATCATATCGGAATGAAACAGTCATGTTGGCCAAAGCTGGAGATGACTGGATTTCAGCCCATTTTAAACTTGAAGTTGAAGAGAGAGAGCGATTTTCTCTTTTAGCACGGAAACCCCATTGGAACATCTTTTTCAGCTGGCCAATGTCAAAGTTTTGACACTGCCTCCAAATCTGCTTCGACTGGCTCTTGAGCGCTATTAGACCCAAAGAAATTCTGGCACAGAGACGATGGCCCAGATCATCTCCTCTTCCCATACATATTCCATATTCCGAATTCAGCCTTCCAGGTCACCTCTGACACTCAGCAAAGTCATTGTTGGTCTTTGTCCTGGAATCGCCTTCTCTTTATTCTGAAGTGTTGAGATGTTTTATAATGTTAGTGGCATGATGTAAAAAAACGTTGTTGTTTATTGATTCCTTGAGTATCCAAAAATCCATTGACCTCAGTCCTGAATATACTCAATTACCGAGTATCCATGACTCCCGGAATATACTCAATTACTGAGTATCCATGACTCTCTGAAACTACTCAATTACTGAGTATCCATGACTCCCGGAATATACTCAATTACCGAGTATCCATGACTCTCTGAAACTACTCAATTACCGAGTATCCATGACTCCCGGAATATACTCAATTACCGAGTATCCATGACTCCCGGAATATACTCAATTACCGAGTATCCATGACTCCCGGAATATACTCAATTACCGAGTATCCATGACTCCCGGAATATACTCAATTACCGAGTATCCATGACTCCCGGAATATACTCAATTACCGAGTATCCATGACTCTCTGAAACTAAAATTAGCGGGTAGGGCCTGGGTGGGATTGTGGTCGGTGCAGACTCGATGGGCCGAATGGCCTCTTTCTGCACTGTAGGGTTTCTATGATACTCAATTACTGAGTATCCATGACTCCCGGAATATACTCAATTACTGAGTATCCGTGACTCTCTGAAACTACTCAATTACTGAGTATCCATGACTCTCTGAATATACTCAATTACTGAGTATCCGTGACTCTCTGAATATACTCAATTACTGAGTATCCATGACTCTCTGAATATACTCAATTACTGAGTATCCGTGACTCTCTGAATATACTCAATTACTGAGTATCCGTGACTCTCCGAATATAAGCAAATGTAATGTTGTCATTTATCTCAAGAGGCTTGGAATACAAAAGCAGGGATGTACTTCTGAGGCTTTATAAAGCACTGGTTAGGCCCCATTTGGAGTACTGTGAGCAATTTTGGGCCCCACACCTCAGGAAGGACATACTGGCACTGGAGCGGGTCCAGCGGAGATTCACACGGATGATCCCAGGAATGGTAGGCCTGACATACGATGAACGTCTGAGGATCGTGGGATTATATTCATTGGAGTTTAGGAGGTTGAGGGGAGATCTGATAGAAACTTACAAGATAATGAACGGCTTAGATAGGATGGACGTAGGGAAGTTGTTTCCATTAACAGGGGAGACTAGGACGCGGGGGCACAGCCTTAGAATAAAAGGGAGTCACTTTAGAACAGAGATGAGGAGAAATTTCTTCAGCCAGAGAGTGGTGGGTCTGTGGAATTCATTGCCACAGAGGGCTGTGGAGGCCGAGACGTTGAGCGTCTTCAAGACAGAAATTGATAAATTCTTGATTTCTCGAGGAATTAAGGGCTATGGGGAGAGAGCGGGTAAATGGAGTTGAAATCAACCATGATTGAATGGTGGAGTGGACTCGATGGGCCGAATGGCCTTACTTCCGCTCCTATGTCTTATGGTCTTATGGTCTTATACTCAATTACTGAGTATCCGTGACTCTCCGAATATACTCAATTACTGAGTATCCATGACTCTCTGAATATACTCAATTACTGAGTATCTATGACTCTCTGAATATACTCAATTACTGAGTAACCATGACTCTCTGAATATACTCAATTACTGAGTATCCATGACCCCCAGAATGTACTCAATTACTGAGTAACTATGACTCTCTGAATATACTCAGTTGCTGAGTATCCATCACTCTCTGAACATACTCAATTACTGGGTATCCATGATTGCTGGAATATACTCAATTACTGAGTATCCATAGCTACCTGGGAGGGAGAATACCAAAAACCACAATCATCTGAGTGAAGAAATATTTCCTCAACTCTGTCTGAAATGGCCAACCCTTTCTCCTGAGACCATGACCCCGTGTTCTAGGTTCCCCAGCAAAGGTAAACATTTTCCCTCCTTTAAGTTCCCCTTTTAGAAACATAGAAACATAGAAAAACTACAGCACAAAACAGGCCCTTCGGCCCCACAAGTTGTGCCAAACATATCCCTACCTTTTAGGCCTACCTATAACCCTCCATCCTATTAAGTCCCATGTACTCATCCAGGAGTCTCTTAAAAGACCCTATTGAGTTTGCCTCCACCACCACTGACGGCAGCCGATTCCACTCGCCCACCACCCTCTGTGTGAAAAACTTCCCCCCAACATTTCCCCTGTACCTACCCCCAGCACCTTAAACCTGTGTCCTCTTGTAGCAGCCATTTCCACCCTGGGAAAAAGCCTCTGAGAATCCACCTGATCTATGCCTCTCAACATCTTATATACCTCTATTAGGTCTCCTCTCATCCTACGTCTCTCCAAGGAGAAAAGACCGAGCTCCCTCAGCCTATCCTCATAAGGCATGCCACTCAATCCAGGCAACATCCTTGTAAATCTCCTCTGCACCCTTTCAATCTTTTCCACATCCTTCCTGTAATGAGGCGACCAGAACTGAGCACAGTACTCCAAGTGGGGTCTGACGAGGGTCTTATATGGCTACATCATTATCCCCGGACTCCTAAACTCAATCCCTCGATTGATAAAGGCCAGCAGACCATATGCCTTCTTAACCACCTCCTCCACCTGCGGGGCAGATTTTAGAGTCCTATGAACCCGGACCCCAAGGTCCTTCTGATCCTCTACAGTACTAAGAGTCTTTCCCTTTATATCGTACTCCTTCATCCCATTTGACCTGCCAAAATGGACCACGACGCATTTATCTGGGTTGAAGTCCATCTGCCACTTCTCTGCCCAGTCTTGCATCCTATCTATGTCTCTCTGTAACTTCTGACATCCCTCCAGACTATCCACAACCCCACCAAGCTTCGTGTCGTCGGCAAACTTACCAACCCATCCCTCCACTTCCTCATCCAGGTCATTTATGAAAATGACAAACAGCAAGGGTCCCAGAACAGATCCCTGGGGCACACCACTGGTGACCGACCTCCATTTAGAAAAAGACCCATCTATACCCACTCTCTGCCTCCTTTTCATCGAGATCTCCTCACAGTTTTCTGAACTCCCAGAGGTATCAGACCTGCTCTCTCAATCTCTCCTCCCCAAACGTTCCCCTCTTCCGGCGACAGTCTGGTAAATTGTGAGAGCGCTCCCCCAAAAGGTTATGTTAAACCAAAGCCCCATCTCAATGCTGCAATGTTTCAGATGATATTTGCTAAAGCAGGGAGCTCTCTGGGTGTCCTGACTAACACAAACAACAGCCCTGGAAGGCAGATTGACCCCACACTGCTCTTTGCAGCATCTTGGGATGTGACAGCCAGCTGTTGCAACAACGGCTTCCATGACAAACAAATCATTTATTTCCAATGTGCTCAGAGAAGGTCACTGAGCTTTCTCACTCAGGTAACAATACTTTGGAGATTTGACATATTACTTGTTCAATATAAAGGTGCTATTTGTAATGGCTGTGGTGTCTGGAAAGTTGGCAATAGACATACAGATATTCACTTTCATCCAACCACACATTTTGTGAGCAATATTTTGCTTTGTACATGTTGCAAAGTTGGAATTTTGACAGTCTGTTCACATCCAATTATCTCTACCTGGGACTGCCTCCCCGTCAGGGAAAGGGGAAATTCGAATTTGGGAAAAGATTGATTATGGAGACATCTGTGTGACTTTTTTCTCTGGAGCGTAGGAGGCTGAGGGGTGATCCTATAGAGGTCTACAAAATAATGAGGGGCATAGATCAGCTGGATAGCCAATATCTTTTCCCAAAGGTCGAGGAGTTTAAAACTAGAGGGCATAGGTTTAAGGTGAGAGGGGAGAGATACAAAATGGTCCAGAGGGGCAATTTTTTCACAGTAAGATGTCTCACAACACCAGGTTAAAGTCCAACAGGTTTATTTGGTAGCAAACACCACTAGCTTTCGGAACGCTGCCCCTTCGTCAGTGGGAGTTCTGTTCACAAATAAGGCATATAAAGACACAAACACAATTTACAAAATAATGGTTGGAATGCGAGTCTTTACAGGTAATCAAGTCTTAAAGGTACAGACAATGTGAGTGGAGAGAGGGTTAAGCACAGGTTAAAGAGATGTGTATTGTCTCCAGCCAGGGAAGCTAGTGAGATTTTGCAAGCCCAGACAAGTCGTGGGGGTTACAGATAGTGTGACATGAACCCAAGATCCCGGTTGAGGCCGTCCTCATGTGTGCAGAACTTGGCTATCAGTCTCTGCTCAGTGACTCTGCGCTGTTTTTTCACACAGAGGGTGGTGAGTGTCTGGAACAAGTTGCCAGAGGTAGTAGTAGAGGCGGGTACAATTTTGTCTTTTAAAAAGCATTTAGATAGTTACATGGGTAAGATGGGTACAGAGGGATATGGGCCAAACACGGGCAATTGGGACTAGCTTAGGGGTTTAAAAAAAAAAGGGCGGCATGGACAAGTTGGGTCGAAGGGCCTGTTTCCATGATGTAAACCTCTATGACTCTATGACATCAAGGAGGAGGAGTACAGGAACTAAGATGGCATCAAAGGACTACTTTGATTCTTTATAGACCAATAACAGTTTGAAGAGAAGTTTGAACTTCCAGTTATTAGCTGAAACATTTATACATCAAGATTTTATGTGTTGAAAGAATTTGACTAAAATTAGATCCATATAACATGAAAATGATTCCCAAATGTTATCCTCTTGACATGCTTAGAAAATGGATTTTCTACTTCACCAGAAAAGATGGCTGCCACAAGTCCAATGGCCACAGGTTGGCCTTTGGTTCTGGCAGTTATCAACTGCAGTGAGAAGCACAAGATAATTCCTTTCTCAGCCTGTGAAATCTCACACCTCAATATATAGACCACTCGCAATCGGCAGAAGCTGGGCAAGTGTAGACAAACTGGCTCCCCCAACGGGCATTATCACAAAAGAGAGAGATCAGAACTCATTAGACTGGGAGGAATGCTGGTAAGCAACTTGGATGTGAGTTTCCGCTTCCGTTCACCTTGGGTGAGTTCAGCAATGGGAGAGGAATTTATTGTCATAGAGTCACAGAGTCATTGAGGTTTGCAGCATGGAAACAGGCCCTTTGGCCCAACTTGTCCATGCCGCCCTTTTTTTTAAACCCCTAAGCTAGTCCCAATTGCCCGCATTTGGCCCATATCCCTCTATACCAGTCTTACCCAAGTAACTGTCTAAACACTTTTTAAAAGACAAAATTGTACCCTCCTCTATTACTACCTCTGGCAGCTTGTTCCAGAGACTCACCACCCTCTGTGTGAAAAAATTGCCCCCTCTGGACACTTTTGTATCTCTCCCCTCTCACCTTAAACCTATGCCCTCTAATTCTAGACTCCCCTATCTTTGGGAAAAGATATTGACTATCTATCTGATCTATGCCCCTCATTATTTTATAGACCTCTATAAGATCACCCCTCAGCCTCCTACGCTCCAGAGAAAAATGTCCCAGTCTATCCAGCCTCTCCTTATAACTCAAACCATCAAGTCCCGGTAACATCCTAGTAAATCTTTTCTGCATTCTTTCTAGTTTAATAATATCCTTTCTATAATAGGGTGACCAGAACTGTACACAGTATTCCAAGTGTGGCCTTACCAATGTCTTGTACAACTTCAACAAGACGTCCCAACTCCTGTATTCAATGTTCTGACCAATGAAACCAAGCACTGTGTTTTACGAGTGATGAGATCACCCCTTCCCCCCATGAGTGATGGGTCGCATTTCCCAATGTTCTATGTCAGGAACATTATCATAATGAATTAGCATATAATTATCATATCCCGACAGTGTGAAGCTCAACTGGTCTCTGAAGGTGCACACCTGGCAAGTAGGCCTCCCAGAGGAGCTCAGGTGAATGCAGCATTCAGGGGGTGAATGCTATGCCTGGGTACTGCCCTGGTACTATGGGCACGCCCACTCCCAGCGCTGCCCAGGCACTGATGCTTTATGTTTCAAAGTACTGCACTAAATGGTGGAGAAAGAAACCTTTGGCTTTGGTGGCTTCGATTCTGCTTTTCCTACCCGCCATTGACCTTTGCTGATTTCTGGGAAAATCTCACCCCTTCTCTCTCTTTCTCTCTCTGTGTCTGGAGGGAGAACAATGGAATTCTGGCCAGAAGCACAGATGCTGTTAAGGTGCAACAAACCAGACTGACTCCGGGGATGGTAGGACTAGCGTATGAGGAGAGATTGAGTCGGTTAGGATTATATTCACTGGAGTTCAGATGAATAAGGGGGGGGATCGCATAGTGACTCACAAAATTCTAACAATATTAGAGAGGGTAGATGCAGGAAGGATGTTGCCAAGGGTCGGGGTGTCCAGAACCAGGGGTCACAGTCTAAGGATATGGGGTTAACTGTTTAGGACAGGGATGAGGAGACATTTCTTCACCCAGAGAGTGGTCAGCCTGTGGAAATCGCCACCACAGAAAGTAGTTGAGGCCAAAAGATTGTTTGTTTTGAAGAAGGAGTTCGATAGAGTTCTTGGGACGAAGGGGATCAAAGGATATGGGGAGAAGGCGGGGTAAGGATATTGAGTTGGATGATCAGCCATGATCTGATTGAATGGGGGAGCAGGCTCGAAGGGCCGAATGGCCTCCTCCTGCTCCTATCTTCTATGTGACCCAAACTGAACAATCTGAACATGACATCTTTGGCCTCACCAGCAAGCTGCTGTTTAACATCCAACTGGAAGGGACTCTGTCAGTTCAGCTAAACAGTCATTTACCCGTCTCCCAGCTCCACAAAGCTGGCTGGATTTTACAAGTCTCGGATCAATGTTGACTATCAGAAACTGTTCATGTTGAAAAGATTTTTTAAAAATTTTATAAAGTGTGCGGCTGACCAAGATGGATATACACATTTTTCTTCCTGTCTCGACCATGGCAGCTCAGAGAGACAGAGATGGACAAATCCCAAAATGGTTGGAGAAACGTGGATAACTGAGATGGAACTTCCATCACTCCTCCTTAACTGACTTTGACTGATTGGCTCTGGGGAGTCACAGTCTGGTCCCGCCTCTCCCAGCTTGACAAGACATTGATTGCATCTCCAGATCTCACCACGGTCTGCAGCAGTGAGTGCTAAGGCACCCCTTCATCCACCGTGGTTCCCAAAACATTTTGGAAAAGTATAACAATATGAAGAGCAGGGTGAGTGGAAGGGGCTGTAGAGGTGGCACAGTGGTTAGCACTGCTGCCTCACAGTCCCAGGCACCTGGGTTCGATTCCCAACTTGGGTCACTGCCTGTGTGGAGTCTGCACATTCTCCCCGTATCTGCGTGGGTTTCCTCTGGGTGCTCCGGTTTCCTCTCACAGTCTGAAAGACGCGTTGGTTAGGTGCATTGACCATGGTGAATTGCCCCTTAGTGAATGTCCTATGTCAGACTCCTATTTATTGACTACAGCTCAGTCTTCAACATCATTATTCCCGTAAAACTCATCTGTCCCATTGACTCTGTCTACACTTCCCACTGCCTCGGCAAAGCAGCCAGCATAATTAAGGACCCCACGCACCCTGGACATTCTCTCTTCCACCTTCTTCCTTCGGGAAAAAGATGCAAAAGTCTGAGGACACGTACCAACCGACTCAAGAACAGCTTCTTCCCTGCTGCCATCAGACTTTTGAATGGACCTACCTTGCATTAAGTTGATCTTTGTCTACACCCTAGCTATGACTGTAACGCTACATTCTTCACTCTCTCCTTTCCTTCTCTATGAACGGTATGCTTTGTCTGTATAGCGCGCAAGAAACAATACTTTTCACTGTATGTTAATACATGTGACAATAATAAATCAAATCAAATAGTGTCTAAAGATGTGTAGTTTAGAGAGATTCGTGGGGTAAATGTTTGGTTGCTCCAGGGATAGGGCAGAGAGGTGGGCCTGGGGAACATGCTCTGTCAGAGAATCATGCAGACTTGATGGGGTGAATGGCCTCCTTCTGTACTGCAGGGATGATTTGTGTGGATGCTGATCTGCAACCCTGAGGTTTTGGAATAAGCAAAAATGTGGACAATCGTTGTGACTTTCATACAATTCCCACTTGTGTTTCCCAGCTGTGCAGATCTCCACGCTGCAGTTGTTGGAGCATTGTTTCCACCCTCTGTATAAAAAACGTGCCTCGTACGTTGCTTTAAACCTTGCCCCTCGCACCTTAAACCTGTGCCCCCTAGTAATTGACTCTTCCACCCTGGGAAATAGCTTCTGACTATCCACTCTGTCCATGATAGGATGGGAATAGAGGGATATGGTCCCCGGAAGGGTGGGAAATTTTAGTTCAGTCGGGCAGCATGTTCGGTGCTGGCTCGGAGGGCCGAAGGGCCTGTTCCTGTGCTGTAATTTTCTTTGTTCTTTGTTGGTTGTATGCTCCAAATGAAACTCCTCCAACTCTACTTCATCTCACTTCATGAACATATCCTTCTATTCCTTTTCCCCTTGAGTCTTCATCCAGTTTCTCCTCAAGTGCCTCCATGCAGTTCTCCACAGCCATGCTTCGTGGTGGTGAGTTCCACATCCTCACCACTGTTCCAGATGAAGAATTTTGTCCTGAATTCCCCACTGGAATTACTGGTGACTATCTTATATACAGCACCAGGCCCCCTCCTGGCCAAGGGGCGGAACAAACATCTCCACTTCCGCTCTATCCGGACCCTCTCTCAATGGCTGAAGACCACCATGGGGGTCACACTCAGCCCTCTCCAACGAGAAGTGACAAGAATCCAGAGGCCGCCACAAAGGGCAGAAGGAGAAGTCAAAGAAGAGGAAGGCCTCCTGTCCCAGCAAGATCATCCCCCGATTCAGAAGGTCATTCCCCTTGGCCTGTAAGTGTAAGTCATCTGCCAGCACCAGAGATTTTCTTTCCAAACAGAAACCTGCCCCCTTACCCTCTGTCACTTTTGATTTGATTTGATTTATTATTGTCACGTGTATTAACATACAGTGAAAAGTATTGTTTCTTGCGCTCTATACAGACAAAGCATACAGTTCATAGAGAAGGAAAGGAGAGAGTGCAGAATGTAGTGTTACAGTCATAGCTAGGGTGTAGAGAAAGATCAACTTAATGCAAGATAGGTCCATTCAAAAGTCTGACAGCATCAGGGAAGAAGCTGTTCTTGAGTCGGTTGGAACCTGGTACTTTCTAGCCAATATCACATTGCCGTGCTGCTTCCACACGCTGATCCAAACAGATTAATAGCAAGTAGTGTCCTTGATTCAGTGGGGATTCAGTCATACCTGTCTCAGGAGTCTATGAGTTCAAAGCCACCTTCCAGACAAACTTGAGGCCGACACACCATGAGGAAGGAGAGAGAGCGGGAATCCCAGATGCAATGTCAAGGCAATGCTGTGAAGAGTGCTGGCCACATTAGAAGAAATGGGAGGGGGAGCCATGTTCAATGTTCACCACTGAGATCCCAAACAAGATTTATCAATAATTAGCTCAAGGATGTTTATAGGTCTTCAGTGTACAAAACCATGGCTGTTGCTGCGACTTTGTCCTCACTGGAACGACGGAGGTTGAGGGGTGACCTGATAGAAGTCTACAAGATTATGAGGGGCATGGACAGAGTGGATAGTCAGAAGCTTTTTCCCCAATGTGGAAGAGTCAATTACTAGGGGGCACAGGTTTAAGGTGTGAGGGGCAAGGTTCAAAGGAGATGCACAAGGCAGATTTTTTACGCAGAGGGTGGTGGGTGCCTGGAGCTCGTTGCCGGGGGAGGTAGTGGAAGCGGAGACAGTCATGACTTTTGAGGGGCGTCTTGACAAATACATGAATAGGATGGGAATGGAGGGATATGGTCCCTGGAAGGGTAGGGGGTTTTAGTTAAGTTGGGCAGCATGATCGGTGCAGGCTTGGAGGGCCGAAGGGCCTGTTCCTGTGCTGTAAATTTCTTTGTTCTTGGTTCTTTGTTCTTTGACTGGCAAGGCAGCATGTCTACCTTTACCAGAAGAGTAAGAAGTCTCACAACACCCAGGTTAAAGTCCAACGGGCCCTCTGTACCTGTTGGACTTTAACCTGGCGTAGTGAGACTTCTTACTCTGCCTACCCCAGTCCAATGCCGGCATCTCCACATCATGTTTACCGGAAGACATTGTGAAGATGTGAAAGGCGATACAGAATTACACTTTCTTCCTTGGTATTATATTATCCTGCTTTTCCTTCTTCTGAGTTTGCATTATTGCCACATTATACTTTCTCCAGGTTTGTGACGATTTAATATCACCCCAAAGAGCACAATGTTCATTTTCACGCTCTTTCATATCATTTTGAAATTAGGATTTGCTGCCTTTCCAATATGCTCCTCACTGATTTGGTTCCAATATTTCACCCCCTGAGGAACATGAAGCTATATTGGTTCGATATATCTCCAATTATACTTTTCTCAGAAAAGTCACAGTAATAAGCAGTTCCTAAGGAAACCATTATTGCCCACAGTTCGGCTGGAACACACAGGTTACAATATATACCAGGGTATATTTCAATGCCGAGAGGCAATAGTCAGAAATCCAGCAAGTGGCACGCTCTCAGACAGAGCAACACACGCTCAAATTACACTCCAAAGAAGTAGGTACCTCATCCAGGCTGCTACTCCCAGTCTAACACTGAAGGAGCGCTGCACTGTCAGAGGGTCAGGACTGAGGGAGTGCCGCACTGTCAGAGGGTCAGTATTGAGGGAACGCTACGCTGTCAGAGGGTCAGTACTGAGGGAGCGCTGCACTGTCAGAGAGTCAGTCCGCTGCACTGTTAGAGGGTCAGTACTGAGGGATTAGAACATAGAACATAGAACATAGAACAGTACAGCACAGAACAGGCCCTTCGGCCCACGATGTTGTGTCGAGCTTTGTCTGAAACCCAGATCAAGCTATTTCCTCCCTATCATCCCGAAGTACTCCATGTGCCTATCCAATAGCTTCTTAAATGTTCCTAAAGTTTCTGACTCCACTATCCCTGCAGGCAGTCCATTCCACACCCCAACCACTCTCTGAGTAAAAAATTAACCTCGGACATCCTTCCTATATGTCCCACCATGAATCCTATAGTTAAGCCCCCTAGTTACCGCTCCATTCACCCGAGGAAATAGTCTTTGAACGTTCACTCTATCTATCCCCCTCATCATCTTATAAACCTCTATCAAGTCTCCTCTCAACCTCCTCCGCTCCAAAGAGGAAAGCCCAAGTTCCTTCAACCTTTCCTCATAAGACCTACCCTCCAAACCAGGCAGCATCCTGGTAAATCTCCTTTGCACTCTTTCCAGTGTCTCCACACCCTTTTTGTAGTGAGGTGACCAGAACTGCACACAATATTCCAAATGTGGTCTCACCAAGGTCCTGTACAGTTGCAGCATAACCCCACGGCTCTTAAACTCCAACCCCCTGTTAATGAACGCCAACACACTATAGGCCTTCTTCACGGCTCTATCCACTTGAGTGGCAACCTTCAGAGATCTATGGATATGAACCCCAAGATCTCTCTGTTCCTCCACATTCTTCAGAACCCTACCTTTGACCCTGTAATCCACATTTAAATTAGTCCTACCAAAATGAATCACCTCGCATTTGTCAGGGTTAAACTCCATTTGCCATTTTTCAGCCCAGCTCTGCATCCTATCTATATCTCTTTGCAGCCTACAACAGCCCTCCACCTCATCCACTACTCCACCAATCTTGGTGTCATCAGCAAATTTACTGATCCACCCTTCAGCCCCCTCCTCCAAGTCATTTATAAAAATTACAAATAGCAGAGGACCAAGCACTGATCCCTGTGGCACTCCGCTGGTAACCGGTTTCCAGTCCGAAAATTTTCCATCCACCACCACCCTCTGTCTTCTGTTAGATAGCCAGTTACCTATCCAATCAGCCAAACTTCCCTCTATCCCACACATCCTTACTTTCTTCATAAGCCGACCGTGGGGGACTTTATCAAACGCCTCACTAAAATCCATGTGTATGACATCAACTGCACTACCTTCATCTACACACTTAGTTACCTCCTCAAAAAATTCAATCAAATTTGTGAGGCAAGACTTGCCCTTCACAAATCCATGCTGACTATCCCGGATTAAGCTGCATCTTTCTAAATGGTCTAAATCCTATCCCCAAGGACCTTTTCCATCAACTTACCGACCACCGAAGTAAGACTAACTGGCCTATAATTACCAGGGTCATTTCTATTCCCTTTCTTAAACAGAGGAACCACATTTGCCATTCTTCAGTCCTCTGGCACCACCCCCGTGGACAGTGAGGACCCAAAGATCAAAGCCAAAGGCTCTGCTATCACATCCCTTGCCTCCCAAAGAATCCTAGGATATATTTCTTCAGGCTCAGGTGACTTATCAACTTTCAGTTTATTCAAAATTGCTAGTACATCTTCCCTCCGAACATCTACTTCCTCCAGCCTATCAGCCTGTGACACCATCTCTTCCTCAAAAACATGGCCCCTCTCCTTGGTGAACACCGAAGAAAAGTATTCATTCATCACCTCTCCTATCTCTTCTGACTCCATGCACAAATTCCCACTACCGTCCTTGACCGGCCCCAACCTCACCCTGGTCATTCTTTTATTCCTCACATAAGAGTAAAAAACCTTGGGGTTTTCCTTGATCCGACCCGCCAAGGACTTCTCATGCCCCTTCCTAGCTCTCCTAAGCCCCTTTTTCAGCTCATTTCTTGCTAACTTGTAACCCTCCATCGAGCCAACTGAACCTTGTTTTCTCAACCTAACATACGCTTCCTTCTTCCTCTTGACAAGACATTCCACCTCTTTTGTGAACCATGGTTCCCTCACTCGGCCATTTCCTCTCTGCCTGGCAGGGACATACCTATCAAGGACACGCAGTATTTGTTCCTTGAAAAGGTTCCACTTATCATAAGTGCCTTTGCCTGACAATTTTTGTTCCCATCCTATGCTTCCTAATTCCTGCCTGATTGCATCATAATTACCTCTTCCCCAAATATAAACCTTGCCCTGCTGTATGGCCCTCTCCCTCTCCATTGCAATAACAAAAGACACCGAATTGTGGTCACTATCTCCAAAGTGCTCTCCCACAACTAAATCCAACACTTGGCCCGGTTCATTTCCCATTACCAAATCCAATGTGGCCTCACCTCTTGTCGGCCTATCCACATATTGTGTCAGGAAACCCTCCTGCACACACTGCACAAAAACTGCCCCATCCGAACTATTCGACCTATAAAGGTTCCAATTAATATTTGGAAGGTTAAAGTCCCCCATGACAACTACCCTGTGACCTCCACACCTATCCATAATCTGCTTAGCAATTTCTTGCTCCACATCTCTATTTCTATTTGGGGGCCTATAGTAAACTCCTAACAACGTGACCGCTCCTTTCCTATTCCTAACCTCAGCCCATATTACCTCAGTGGGCAGATCCCCTTCGAAATGCCTTTCTGCAGCCGTTAACTCTCCTTGATTAACAGTGCCACTCCTCCACCTCTTTTACCAGCTACCCTACACTTAGTGAAACATCTATACTGTATATTGCTGTATTCTCAGAGGGTCAGTACTGAGGGATGCTGCAGTGTCAGAGGGTCAGTACTGAGGGAGTGCTATATTGTCAGAGGGTCAGTACTGAGGGAGCGCCACACTGTCAGAGGGTCAGTATTGATGGAGTGTTGCACTGTCAGAGGGTTAGTATTGAGGGAGTACCGCACTGTGAGAGGGGCAGTTCTAAGGGAGTGCTGAACTGTCAGAAGGTCAGTACTGAGAGAGTGCCGCACTGTCAGAGAGTCAGTATTGAGGGAGCGCTGCACTGTCAGAGGGTCAGTACTGAGGGAGCGCTACACTGTCAGAGGGTCAGTACTGAGGGAGTGCCGCACTGTCGGACAGTCAGTATTGAGGGAGCCCCGCACTGTCAGAGGGTCAGTACTGAGGGAGTGCCGCACTGTCAGAGGGTCAGTACTGAGGGAGTGCCGCACTGTCAGAGGGTCAGTACTGAGGGAGTGCCGCACTGTCAGAGGGTCAGTACTGAGGGAGTGCTGCACTGTCAGAGGGTCAGTGCTGAGGGAGTGCTGTACTGTCAGAGGGTCAGTGCTGAGGGAGTGCCGCACTGTCAGAGGGTCAGTTCTGAGAGAGTGCCACACTGTCAGAGGGTCAGTGCTGAGGGAGTGCTGCACTGTCAGAGGGTCAGTACTGAGCGAGTGCCGCACTGTCAGAGGGTCAGTTCTGAGAGAGTGCCGCACTGTCAGAGGGTCAGTGCTGAGGGAGTGCTGCACTGTCAGAGGGTCAGTACTGAGGGAGTGCTGCACTGTCAGAGGGTCAGTACTGAGCGAGTGCCGCACTGTCAGAGGGTCAGTACTGAGGGAGTGCCGCACTGTCAGAGGGTCAGTGCTGAGGGAGTGCTGTACTGTCAGAGGGTCAGTGCTGAGGGAGTGCCGCACTGTCAGAGGGTCAGTTCTGAGAGAGTGCCGCACTGTCAGAGGGTCAGTGCTGAGGGAGTGCTGCACTGTCAGAGGGTCAGTACTGAGCGAGTGCCGCACTGTCAGTGGGTCAGTTCTGAGAGAGTGCCGCACTGTCAGAGGGTCAGTGCTGAGGGAGTGCTGCTCTGTCAGAGGGTCAGTACTGCGGGAGTGCCGCACTGTCAGAGAGTCAGTATTGAGGGAGCCCCGCACTGTCAGAGGGTCAGTACTGAGGGAGTGCCGCACTGTCAGAGGGTCAGTACTGAGGGAGTGCCGCACTGTCAGAGGGTCAGTACTGAGGGAGTGCCGCACTGTCAGAGGGTCAGTACTGAGGGAGTGCCGCACTGTCAGAGGGTCAGTACTGAGGGAGTGCCGCACTGTCAGAGGGTCAGTACTGAGGGAGTGCCGCACTGTCAGAGGGTCAGTACTGAGGGAGTGCTGCACTGTCAGAGGGTCAGTACTGAGGGAGTGCCGCACTGTCAGAGGGTCAGTACTGAGGGAGTGCCGCACTGTCAGAGGGTCAGTACTGAGGGAGTGCCGCACTGTCAGAGGGTCAGTGCTGAGGGAGTGCTGTACTGTCAGAGGGTCAGTGCTGAGGGAGTGCCGCACTGTCAGAGGGTCAGTACTGAGCGAGTGCCGCACTGTCAGAGGGTCAGTTCTGAGAGAGTGCCGCACTGTCAGAGGGTCAGTGCTGAGGGAGTGCTGCACTGTCAGAGGGTCAGTACTGAGCGAGTGCCGCACTGTCAGAGGGTCAGTTCTGAGAGAGTGCCGCACTGTCAGAGGGTCAGTGCTGAGGGCGTGCTGCACTGTCAGAGGGTCAGTACTGAGCGAGTGCCGCACTGTCAGAGGGTCAGTACTGAGGGAGCGCTGCACTGTCAGAGGGTCGGTATGAGGGAATCCCGCACTGTCAGAGGGTCAGTGTTGAGGGAGTGTCGCACTGTCAGAGGGTCAGTACTGAGGGAGTGCCGCACTGTCAGAGGGTCAGTACTGAGGGAGTGCCGCACTGTCAGAGGGTCAGTACTGAGGGAGTGCCGCACTGTCAGAGGGTCAGTACTGAGGGAATCCCGCACTGTCAGAGGGTCAGTACTGAGGGAGTGCCGCACTGTCAGAGGGTCAGTGCTGAGGGAGTGCCGCACTGTCAGAGGGTCAGTGCTGAGGGAGTGCTGCACTGTCAGAGGGTCAGTACTGAGGGAGTGCTGCACTGTCAGAGGGTCAGTACTGAGCGAGTGCCGCACTGTCAGAGGGTCAGTACTGAGGGAGTGCCGCACTGTCAGAGGGTCAGTGCTGAGGGAGTGCTGTACTGTCAGAGGGTCAGTGCTGAGGGAGTGCCGCACTGTCAGAGGGTCAGTTCTGAGAGAGTGCCGCACTGTCAGAGGGTCAGTGCTGAGGGAGTGCTGCACTGTCAGAGGGTCAGTACTGAGCGAGTGCCGCACTGTCAGAGGGTCAGTTCTGAGAGAGTGCCGCACTGTCAGAGGGTCAGTGCTGAGGGAGTGCTGCACTGTCAGAGGGTCAGTACTGCGGGAGTGCCGCACTGTCAGAGGGTCAGTACTGAGGGAGTGCCGCACTGTCAGAGGGTCAGTACTGAGGGAATCCCGCACTGTCAGAGGGTCAGTACTGAGGGAGTGCCGCACTGTCAGAGGGTCAGTGCTGAGGGAGTGCCGCACTGTCAGAGGGTCAGTGCTGAGTGAGTGCCGCACTGTCAGAGGATCAGTACTGATGGAGTGCCGCACTGTCAGAGGGTCAGTACTGATGGAGTGCAGCACTGTCAGAGGGTCAGTACTGAGGGAGTGCCGCACTGTCAGAGGGTCAGTACTGAGGGAGTGCCGCACTGTCAGAGGGTCAGTACTAAGGGAGTGCCGCACTATCAGAGGGTCAGTACCAATGATGATGCTTATTCACCAATGTACAACAAATGAGCTTCTAAGTATAAAATCAGACGCAATAATCCCCCTTCCCGCCCAGTGGGAAATGCACCTCTTATCTGGCCCACTACCACACCTGATGGTCTCCAGAACGGAAAGTTCTACTGAGACTCCTTGAATTAATGAACATCATGGTGAGTATAACCCGGGAGAAAACCCAGAGGGACAAGAATTCCAAATGATCTTTACTTCATTCTTGTTGAGCTCTGTCCATTCTTTTGTCATAAAATAACATGGGAGGGTAAGAGCGAGTGTGTGGCAATTGTCACTGTGAGATCAGTCTTGTTGAGTAAGGGTCATGTGATCTGAACAAGCAACCAACACCTATTGCAAGGAATCTCTCCAAGAGGAGGAGTTTTCCTGGTTAGAAAGACTGCACTATGGTTTAGCTCAAAACATGCAGCTCCTGACACAACCTTGTAAATAACATTTGTTTGTTCAACTGAAGATGACCCCTTCACATCTGGCGACGAGGATAAATGATCCAGGCACTGCCTCCAGCCTTTCACCTCTGAGTATTGGGTTTTAAATGAACACTGAACGAAAAAAAGATATTCGCCAGAATGCCTGCCTTTAGGTAAATAGACCCATTGGACACCTCCACAGAAGGCTGGGTTCAATACATCGAATGAAGAACAAAGAACAAAGAAAATTACAGCACAGGAACAGGCCCTTCGGCCCTTCAAGTCTGCACCGACCATGCTGCCCGACTGAATCAAAGCCCCCTACTCTTCATGGGACCATATCCCTCTATTCCCATCCTAATCATGTATTTGCCAAGACACCCCTTGGAAGTCACTACCATATCCGCTTCCACTGCCTCCCCCGGCAACGAGTTCCAGGCACCCACCACCCTCTGTGTAAAAAACCTGCCTCGTACATCTCCTTGAAACCTTGCCCCTCGCACCTTAAATCTGTGCCCCCTAGTAACTTCCACCCGGGGAAAAAGCTTCTGACTATCCACTCTGTCCATGCCTCTCATAATCTTGTAGACTTCTATCAGGTCGCCCCCTCAACCTCCGTCGTTCCAGTGAGAACAAACCCCCAAGTTTCTCCAACCTCTCCTCATAGCCCTCCATACCTGGCAACATCCTGGTAAATCTTTTCTGTCCCCTCTCCAAAGCATCCACATCCTTCTGGTAGTGTGGCGACCAGAATTGAACACTATATTCCAAGTGCGGCCTAACTAAGGTTCTATAAATGCCTCAGGTTTTATTTCCAGGCGAATGAAACAGGGGAGGAGACAAAGTACAAAATAATTCTCTTGTGGAAGTCAGCCCAGTAATCCTAGTTCCAGTCTTACAGTCCCAACTCCAAATCATTCAGTGAGCTCATTTTTAACCCAAACTACCCAGAGATTCCAATTTAAATTGAGAGTCAGTGTTCCAGGCGAATCGATGATGGTTTACATTGCTGAACTGAGAGCCTTGTGATTTTGGAGCGACCCTTAAATGACATGCTGCGAGAGTGGTTAATTGCGTCACGGGCAGCCACGCCGCACGGCACTGACAGCGGGCAGAAGTTGACACACATTTCAAACAGGCAGTGGAGATGATAGCATTGGCCTTGGAAAGCACCAGAGAAGGTGCACAAGAGTTGCTGCATAGCGCACAAAATGAGAATATTAGTGAAATGGGAGTAATCACACTCCTGGATTAGGTCGGTTTAAGGAGAATGAATGTCATTATTGTCACAAAGAAAGGACGTTTGATGAAGCAGTGTGCAGTCAAGTCGAGAGTATCCACTCAGCCAAGATGTTACAAATACACAGTGTGGAAGTGCCTGGCATCATTGATTCCGACATTTACTCTCTGTTAATCTTAAAACAGTCAGACAGACCCTATTAGTGTAACACTCTGGGTAAATGGGAGACCTCTAAGTATCATAGAATCCCGACAGTACAGAAGGAGGCCATTCGGCCCATCGCATCTGCACCGACCACAATCCCACCCAGGCCCTATTCCCGTCACCCCACATATTTACCTGGCTAATCCCCCTGACACGAGGGTCAATTTAGCATGACCAATCCACCTACTCTTTGGACTGTGGGAGGAAACCGGAGCACCCGGCGGAAACCCACGCAGACACGGGGCGAACGTGCAGACTCCACACAGACAGTGACCCAAGCCGGGAATCGAACCCGTCTCCCTGGCGCTGTGAGGCAGCAGTGCCAGCCACTGTGCCACCGTGCCAGCCAAGCCAGCAAGGGGGCTCATGCCGAAATCCGGGATTGAACCAGGGACCTTTAGATCTTCAGTCTAGCACTCTCCCAGCTGAGCTACTTGAGCTGGCTATGGAGCTGGCTTGAGAGGGATATGGAAGTGGGTACAGGGGCGCCAGCCACTCTGATGGTTCAGCATACATTTCAGCACTCAAAAGAGGGGGTCCAACCATTGAACTTGGAGAAGACTGCTGCCAAGTTCGGACATGGGTGAAGCAACAGAAGTAAAAGGCACCATGATAGGACTCATGGACAACAGAATGCCCAGCTTCCGGTCATAATAGTCATGAATGAAGGATGAAGCCTTCTGGGCCTTGATCACTTGAAAGAAATCTCATTGAACTGGTTCAGGAACTTCCAAATGAGGGCAGGGGAACTCCCAAAATTGGGAAGAAAATACAACAAAGACTTGGGGGGCGATTCTCTCATCCTGACCCGCAACGTTTCTGGTGAGTCGGGCTGGAAGATGCGAGTCGCCGGCCTTGTTCTGGGATTCGCGCATATGCCAGGAACGCATGCGCATCTTCCAGTCACCGATTAGACCGCGCTGGAAACCGACAGGAAGGCAGGGAAGTCATTTGAATCTTTTTTCAATATAGATTTAATTATGTTTTAAATGTCATTATCGGGAACTTGCCGGTCCCCATTGAATCTCCCACCCCGCCAGGGGTACTTCATTCCGGCGGGGTTTAGACTAGCCCCCCATGTTTGGGGAACTAGCGGGAGGACCCCGTCAGAATGAAGGGGGGGCAATTGGGGCCCCCCAGGGGGTCGGGCGGTGGAGGATGGTGCCCCCTGGGCATGGGCACCCTGGCATTGCCAGCCTGTGCCCTCTGGCACTGCCCAAGGAGCAAAGTACCCATGCCGAGGGGACACTTGGCACTGCCCACCGGGCATTGGACAGTGCCAAGAGGGCGGGGCCTACCGTGGGCAGGGCCTTGGGGTGATTGGTGTGGGTGGGGGGTCCCGCTGCCACTCTGCAGGCAGGATTGGTCAGGGATGAAGGGAGGGCAGCGATTGGAGTGGGCTGGGGGGGTGGTGGGAGGGGGTGGTCTGCCAGGGTGGGGCTTGCCTCCCAGGGGTGGGGGGGGTGTCAGCTGGGGCGAGGGGGGTGTGGGGATCGCCACTGCTGGGGGGGATGTGCTGCACATTGGGGCACTCTGGGATGGGGTGGCCGGGGGGGGTGGGGGGGGGGGGGGGGGGGGGGGGGTTGGTGTCAGGGCTGGCCCGGGAATTGTTGTAGGGGCCGCGATCGGGCCTTGGGGGCGGGGGGGGGGGGGGGGTGTGCTGGTGGGGCAGCACTGCGGGGGTCCCGGGCTGGCCAGCAAACGGGGAGTCTGACAGATCGGGACCACTGCGCATGCGCAGAGTTCCAGAACTGTCAGAGTGCGGAGATTCGGGTGAGAAGCTGAACCAACAAAACAGTTGGGATCTAGAACAGTTTTCCCGCCCATTTAGCACTTTTGGGAGAATTGCCCCCATGATTTCTAATTACTGAACCCATGTCTATCGTGTGTCATTAGGATTTGGGACCCGGTACAAATGTAATCACTTCTCGGATTTTGACAGTGTTTTCTATTCAGCTGTGTTCAGTGAGTTGGTGAATAAGAATTGTAAAAAGGAGTTAGAGGTGGAGGGATGTGGTGATTTTCACCTTGGGACTAACCTTACTGAGTTAGGGTTTCCTGGCCTGAATAACCAATCAATATCTAGCGTGAAGAATCTCTCTAAGGGGAGTTTTCCCCGTGAGAAAGAGTGCGCTAACGAAGCAGCCTCGTTTGTTCATGTGAAGAGACCTCCTGGAGAATATCTTCAGAGAGAGGGATGTGTAACTGGTGAATGGATTGGATTTCCGATTGTCCATGAGAAGTCCTGCCACCACAAAGATTGGCCTACTAAGTGACCAATGGCAGGATGGCGGTGAAAGCCAACAGGTTGTTTGGTGACTTACGATCCGGCACGGCGGCACAGTGGTTAGCACCGCTGCCTCACAGCGCCAGGGACCCGGGTTCAATTCCCGGCTCGGGTCACTGTGTGACAACCACTTTAACCAGTGTATCAAGGATGTACTGCACATTCTCCCCGTGTCTGCGTGGGTTTCCTCCGGATGCTCCCACAGTCCGAAAGTGCTGGTTAGGGTGCATTGGCCGCGCTAAATTCTCCCTCAGTGTAACCCGAACAGGCGCCAGAGTGCGGCGACTAGGGGATTTTCACAGTAACTTCATTGCAGTGTTAATGTAAGCCGACTTGTGAGGCTATTAAATAAACTTAGCTCAGCTCAAGAAGGCCATTTGGCCCGTCACACCTGTACCAGCCCTTTGTTGGAAGTATCCAATTCATCCCACCCCCTGCCTCTTGCTCAGAGCCCTGCAAATTTGGCTCCTCCGAGTATTTTCCTGCTTCCTTTTTAGAAGGCACAATGGAATCTGTTTCAATGAGAGATAGCCCATCCTGAATCCTAAACACTGATCAATACGTGAGGATGGGATTTTGGTCGCAGACACTTTATTTTCCCCCATTGAAACGGTGAAAAGTACCCCGAGGCAGAGCACCGCTTGTTCACAAACCCAATCTGTGTTCCAGTTATTTGGGTGAAATGAGTATTGATCCATCTGTTTCTTCACTACTCAATCTGCAATCTTAGTTCATGGACCACATTCAAGTGATTATCTTGTAAAGTAAGCGGCTGGAACAATTCCTTTCTCTGGTGCCCAGCGAACCTGCAGTCCACATGAGATTGATCAATTTGATAATTACTGTTGAATGGACTGGGTTACAATAGCTACAATTACATCTCTGATTATGTGTCAGGCTGATTTCAATATCTCCTGGAATCACTGAGCCTTGGGAAGGACAAACCACGCGGATCACACGCAGATTAACAAGGAGCCATCCTCTCTCTGGCTTCTTGGTTTACATGGAATTATGTGAGGAAACATCTCATCAGCAAGAGGCCGTTTGGCCCATCTGTTCCATACTCGGTGTTTCTGCACCAAACATGTCTCCTCTCAACCCACTTCCTTTCACCCTATCAAGATCTCTTTCTATTTCTACCCCCGTCACGTGTTTACGGAACTTGCCCTTCAATAGAATAATACAACTCAGGAGGCCATTCAGCCCATTGTTGCCTGGGTTATCCGTTTAAGCATGTTATCCCAAAACAACACGACAACCACTTTAACCAGTGTATCAACGCCTCTTTGGTACGTGGTGAGGTTGTGAAGGATGTACTGCATAAACGCAAATCTTTTTTGATCTTCACTGAGTTGCGATTCACTGTTCTGTCGTCGGAACAAAGGACGTTGGAGCAGGACTTAGGCTGTTCAGCCCTTTGAACCTGCTACACCCTCCAATGAGATCATGGCAGATCTGTCAGTGATCTCAACTCCACTTTCCTCTCTGCATCCCATATTGCTTGAATCTGTTGTCGATCAAAATTCTGCCTGACTCTGCCTTGAATAAAATACAGCCTCCTTTGTTCACTGTGAAAGTGAATTCCTCATGCCAGAAACACTCCGAGAGAACAAAATGTCTCCTCCTCTCCACCTTTAACAGTAGGCCCCTGATTCTTAAACTGTGACCCCTCGTTCCAGTTTCTCCCACAAAAGGAAACACCCTCTCGGTATCCACCCAATCAAGTCCCCTTTGGGTCTTCTATGTTTCAATAAGGTCACCTCTCATTGTCCTAAACTCCAATGGGTAGATGCCCAACCTGTCCAACTTTCTTCATCAGATGAACCCCTCATCCCAGGAATGGTTGGAGTGAATCTTCACTGAATTACCTGTTGGTTGTGTTTGCTGCTGACACATGCATGTGTAGTTGTATGCTGATGGCAGGCTTGGGATAACAGTTGCCATAGTCTCAGAGGACAATGTGCAGTAGGTTGCATGCACACTCACCACTGTCAAACAGAGGAGAGAAGGTTGCGTATTTCTATCCTTGACTGACAGTGACGGGTTTTGGAAACCCTTTTTACAATGGGTAGCAGAGGGCAAGCTAAAGTCATTCCCTTGAGGGATATTTTACTGCAGTCAAGTTGGCGAGTTTTTCTAAACTCTCCCTCCCTATCCCCAAGAGCTTCAGGTTTTTAGGTGTCCAGATTACCAACAACCTGTCCTGGTCCCCCCATGCCGACACTATAGTTAAGAAAGCCCACCAACGCCTCTGCTTTCTCAGAAGACTAAGGAAATTTGGCATGTCAGCTACGACTCTCACCAACTTTTACAGATGCACCATAGAAAGCATTCTTTCTGGTTGTATCACAGCTTGGTATGGCTCCTGCTCTGTCCAAGACCGCAAGGAACTACAAAAGGTCGTGAATGTAGCCCAATCCATCACGCAAACCAGCCTCCCATCCATTGACTCTGTCTACACTTCCCGCTGCCTCGGCAAATCAGCCAGCATAATTAAAGACTCCATGCACCCCGGACATTCTCTCTTCCACCTTCTTCCGTCGGGAAAAAGATACAAAAGTCTGAGGTCACGTACCAACCGACTCAAGAACAGCTTCTTCCCTGCTGCTGTCAGACTTTTGAATGGACTTACCTTGCATTAAGTTGATCTTTCTCTACACCCGAGCTATGACTGTAACACTATATTCTGCACTCTCTCCTTTCCTTCTCTATGAACGGTATGCTTTGTCTGTATAGAGCGCAAGAAACAATACTTTTCACTGTATGTTAATACATAGAACAGTACAGCACAGAACAGGCCCTTCGGCCCACGATGTTGTGCCGAATACATGTGACAATAATAAATCAAATCAATAATGCAGTGGGTTGTAGGTTGCTATGGGGTGTTAAGATGATAGATACTGCCTTGTCTAACACTCACACCAACCTGCAATCCATTTACGTAACTGGGATAGTGTGATGGAGTTTAGAAACACTCACCAGCATGACTGCAGTAAAACATTCCCCCCCCACACTACGCGCCCCCCCACCCCCTTCCCCACCGCCCCCCTAAACCACTGTGGGGCCTGCTATTGACACTGATATCGAGAAACTAGTCAAAGTACTGGCAACTGCAACACCGTGTGCCTCGCCCCGAACGTCATGGACTGCAGCGTTTCAAGAATCCGGCTCACCACCACTTCTCCGGGGGAAGGGGATGGGCTATAAACGTTGGTCTTGAAGCGACACCCACATCCCATCAATGAATTTCAACAATATTGAAAACACAAACGCACCCATTTAGAGGCGTACCAGAGCGGGGAGCCAGGACCGACAGGCTGGAAGAGCTCTCTGATGCGAATGACCTCAGGTACAATGGCTGGACTCATGTCGAACGAGCCATGGTATATTGCTAACTAGCTGATCCATGCTCCTTGTCCTGTCATACCGTCTTCCTCTTCAGTAAGAGGCACATTAATTCTTTACCAGGCTTGAAACCTGGAACAGTCCCCTCTCAGGAAACGATGAGAAAAAAAAAGCCCAATGTTTTGAGCAGAGATACAACGCAAGCCGCAAAGCTGCTTTACAATTCCAAGGGTTAATTAACAATGGCCTGCCAACCCCCAAGTGGCCTCCAGTAGTATTTGCGCTGTCACTTAACACCAGCTATTAAAATGTATTGCTTCTCCGGCAACACTCTGCAGGCCTTCAGAGAGAGTCGGGTTCTTGTTGCCTGGTGGATCATATCGAAAAGGAGGTCAGTGTCTATTCAAGAAAAGCAGCAAAAATGTCACGATTAACAAAGAGGCAGGGACTGTTTCAGCTGAGGATTTTAGTCAGATAAATATCTTTTAGCAGTGATAACCTAATGACAAGTACTTATGTAGGTACACGCACTCTTTGAAATGTAAGGTGTGCACTGAGTTCCTTTAATTAAAATCCAGCAAACAATTATGTATTTTGAATCATAAATCCTGCAAGCTGAAATGTCTTGTTAAATGAATAGGTTTTTTTTGTTATCTTGGGCAGCTTCATTGCAAACACCTTTCTCAACCTGCGTCTGCGATTTGATTGGCAATCCCATTCTCACTGCAGGGATCATCAGTCAGAGGAATGGGGCTGATGTCTTCACTTCCATATCATTAACCCGCTCCTTGTGGGGGCGTCACGGTGAGGCACAATGGTTAGCGCTGCTGCTTCACAGCGCCAGGGACCTGGGTTCGATTCCTGGCTTGGGTCACTGTTCTGTGCGGAGTTTGCACGTTCTCCCCGTGTCTGCGTGGGCTTCCTCCGGGTGCTCGGGTTGCCTCCCACAGTCTGAAGGATGTACTGGTTAGGGTGCATTGACCCAAACAGGCGCCAGAGTGTGGCAACTAGGGGAATTTTGCAGTAACTTCATTGCAGTGTTAATGTAAGCCTTACTTGTGACTAATAAATAAACTTTACTATCTTCTTTAATCCGTTCCCCCCCACACCCCCGTTCCACAGGGCTACCTGCCATTTGTTCTTCCGTTTTGCTGTCACATAGCACTGACCCTTCTGCTATCTGACCTTTTGGCCACTATTTAAACCTTCTCTAGTCTTTAACATGATCGTTAACACTTCCTTAGCCTTGTGTTCATGACATCTTCATCAAACCTCTCCGAGCTCCCACCGATCGCTGACCTATTTTGCCCCACCTGCTTCACTCCCTCTTCGATAATATAAAATCCACCACATGGGCGGCACGGTAGCACAGTGGTTAGCACTGCTGCTTCACAGCTCCAGGGTCCCGGGTTCGATTCCCGGCCTGGGTCACTGTCTGTGTGGAGTTTGCACATTCTCCTCGTGTCTGCGTGGGTTTCCTCTGGGTGCTCCGGTTTCCTCCCACAGTCCAAAGATGTGTGGGTTAGGTTGATTGGCCAGGTTAAAAAATTGCCCCTTAGAGTCCTGGGATGCGTAGGTTAGAGAGATTAGTGGGTAAATATGTGGGGATAGGGCCTGGGTGGGATTGTGGTCGGTGCAGACTCGATGGGCCGAATGGCCTCCTTCTGCACTGTAGGGTTTCTATGATTTCTATGACATTTCTCCCTCTGTTGAGCTCGGAAGAAGTCATGCAGTCTCGAAACCCTAACTCTGTTTTTCTCTCCAGAGATGTTGCCAGAACTGCTGAATTTTCCCAGCACTTTCTGCTTTTACTCCTCGTGTGTTGTGACCCTGTTTCCAAACTGCCTGTGAGTAAGGGTTCTCCACTGGTAAGAGACGGGATCACCGAGTCATCCCTGTGGTGTTTTACGAACTGACAATTGATAAATATTAGCACACCTCTTGCGGCAATGCTCATGAGTAGTTTTGCTCAGGTCTTGGAGTGCGGTTGCGATGCCTTGCTGATAAGTGTTGTGTGTGTGTGATGATGATATGAAGGTACCGATCGCTCATCAGGGATTGTGTAAACCCACTGTGGGTTCACTTATTTAGACTAGGGACATGGGAAAGAATCTACATGGGTATAAAGCCTGAAGTCACCAGCAGCAGAGCTGTGTGTGCGTGCTCTGCTTAAAGGCAAGAGTGAAACTAAAATTGGATTGTGTCACACTCATCCTTTCTAGTGATTTGATTTGATTTATTATTGTCACATGTATTAACATACAGTGAAAAGTATTGTTTCTTGCGCTATAGAAACCCTACAGTGCAGAAGGAGGCCATTCGGCCCATCGAGTCTGCACCAACCACAATCCCACCCAGGCCCTACCCCCACATATTTTACCCGCTAATCCCTCTAACCTACACATCCCAGGACTCTAAGGGGCAATTTTTTAACCTGGCCAATCAACCTAACCCACACATCTTTGGACTGTGGGAGGAAACCGGAGCACCCGGAGGAAACCCACGCAGACACGAGGAGAATGTGCAAACTCCACACAGACAGTGACCCGAGCCGGGAATCGAACCCGGGACCCTGGAGCTGTGAAGCAGCAGTGCTAACCACTGTGCTACCGTGCCGCTATACAGACAAAGCATACCGCTCATAGAGAAGGAAAGGAGAGAGTGCAGAATATAGTGTTACAGTCATAGCTAGGGTGCAGAGAAAGATCAACTTAATGCGAGGTAGGTCCATTCAAAAGTCTGACAGCAGCAGGGAAGAAGCTGTTCTTGAGTCGGTTGGTACGTGACCTCAGACTTTTGTAGCTTTTTCTCGAATGGAGAAGGTGGAAGAGAGAATGTCCGGAGTGCGTGGGCTCCTTAATTATGCTGGCTACTTTGCCGAGGCAGCGGGAAGTGTAGACAGTGATGTCACACTCCTATCTCTTAAAGCCATACAATAACAGTAAGTTGACCTGTCCCTTTAACATCTTTGCACTGTTGGGACTACTGCAGCTGATTGTAGCTCATTATAAACTGATGAAAATCAATCAGAGGCAAAATGTCAGTGTTTGGACATCAAGGACTGTTCTTCTCTCCGTTACAAGGTTACTTTGCGCCAGTTGCCAGAGTACCTTGTGTTCAGCATCCAGCAAAGGACATTTGCCAGACCCAAGACTTCACACCTGCACAAAGAGTAAGTGTTTTGGTGAGTGGGTAATTCCATGTTAGGTGACTGAGGAACCGCTCGTTTAGATTGCTTCTATGGTAAGTTGAGACTACCAGGTGGATTAGCCATGCTAAATTGCCCATAGTGTCCTGGGATGTGTAGGTTAGAGGAATTAGAACAAAGAAAAAAGAAAATTACAGCACAGGAACAGGCCCTTTGCCCTCCAAGCCTGCTCTGACCATGCTGCCCGACTCAGCTAAAACCCCCTACCCTTCCGGGGACCATATCCCTCTATTCCCATCCTATTCATATACTTGTCAAGACTCCCCTTAAAACTCACTATCGTATCCACTTCCACTACCTCCCCCAGCAACAAATTCCAGGCACCCACCACCCTCTGTGTAAAAATCTGCCTCGTACATCTCCTTCAAACCTTGCCCCTCGCACCTTAAACCTGTGCCC